>NW_006290553.1:267768-277716 GCF_000327345.1 Myotis davidii
CGTGGAGTCCATACCTCCTCTACTCTTGAAGTTGGGGAGGCAAGAACAAGGCACAGAGCCTCTAGTCCCTATTCCACGACTTGTTCTGGATGAATCCAACCTTCCATTTTTCTTGTGTCAGCAATCAAGGGAGGAGGAGGAGGAGGAGGAAAGTTCCATAGAGATTGCTTAGAAGGCAAATGTAGAGAGAATAAGAATCTTGTCCATATCATGCAGCAATGATTAATGGTGCTGTGGTCCTTAAATTTACCTACGATAATGTATACCTAACACTAATTCAGTAAGTCCTCACTAAAAGTTGCCAACAGATTATTGGAAACTGTGACTTTAAGCAAAACTACATATAACAAAACCAATTTTACTATAGACTAATTGATATCAACAAATTAAATTTCTTCAGCATATTTATGGTCACAACATATCATCAAACTTCTAAAGACCCAAAGCACTTCTATTATTAAACATTGAAATAAATGTGAGGTATATATACATTTAAGAAAGATTAATAAAAACAAGTAAGAGAACTGTTTTCCAATCCACTTATCCCTGTTTAGGGTCTCCCATGTGAGTAGATCCTCTCGAAGCTCAGGATTCAAAGAGCAAACCCACCCTGGGTGGGCACCCTTATACAGCAAGGCACACTACACACACCCACACGCACCGAATAGTGGGGCAGTTTGAACACACCATTCCATCTCACTTGCATCTTTAGGATGTGAGAGGACACCTCAGTACCCAGAGAAAACCTGCAGAAATGGTGAGAATGTACAAACTCTACACAGACAGTGGCTCCAGATTGTTAGGGATAAAAATTTTTTTCTCAACAATGTTGAATGGAATGTCGTTCTTTGAGGACCTGCTGTACAATGTTATATATCAACTAGAGGCCCGGTGTACAAAATTCATGCACTGGAGGCGGGAGGTCCCTCAGCCGGGCCTGCGCCCTTTCACATTCCAGGACCCCTTGGGGGATGCAGACCTAAGCCAGCAGTCGGACATCCCTCTCACAGTCCAGGACCCCTTGCACCTTACCACCCGCCTGCTTGCTGCTCCTTAGTGCTGCCACGGAGGTGGGAGAGGCTCTCGCCAATGCCACTGCACTCACCAGCTGTGAGCCCGGCTTCTGGCCAGTGGTGCTTCCCCTGTGGGAGCACACTGACACCAGGGGGAAGCTCTTGTGTTGAGCATCTGCCCCCTAGTGGTCAATTATTATATAGACTAGAGGCCCAGTGCATGAAATTCGTGTATGGGGTATCCTCTCAGCCCAGCCTGCACTCTCTCCAATCCAGGACCCCTAGAGGGATGTCTGACTGTTGGTTTAGGCCCTATCCCGTGAGGACATCCCTTTCATAATCCTGTACTGCTGGCTCCTAATCACTCACCTGCCTGCCTGCCTGGTCGCCCCTAACTGCCCCCCTTGCTGGCTTGATTGCCCCTCACTGTCTCTGTGTGCCAGCCTGATCTCCCTGCAATGGCCACCCGACCAACCTGGTCACTCCCAACTGCAAACCCCCACCGGCCTGGTTGCCTGCAACTGCCCCCCTCTGCTGGCCTGGTCGGCCCTAACTTCCCCCCCTGCTGACCTGGTCACACTAAACTTCTCCCCCCCCACGCTGGCCTGGTCACCCCACGCAGCCTGCTGTTCAGTCGTTTGGTCATCCCTCACTAACACCCCTGCTGGCCTGGTCATAGGCAGCCATCTTGTGAGGGTGTGAGTGTTAATTTTCATATTACCTCTTTATTATATAAGATTATATCTCAATTTGAAAAAACACTGTGATAGTCATTTCACAATATATATATTTGATAGATATATATAATCTCAAACCATTATGTTGTACAATTTAAATATACACAATATTTGTCAATTATACTTCAATAAAACTGTAAAAAATTAAAAATAAACAATAAAAAATGAAAAAGAACCAATGGATTTGAGAAATAGAGCTCAATTAGAAATCACTGTAAAGATTTTAAAACTCTTGTTTCTTTGAAAATTGTCCCAAAGGAAACTATTCAGCTTAAACATTGATATAATGATCTGACAGGTAAAATAGTGATTCTAATACCATCTTGAGCTGCAATCCTGTGCCCAGCACTAAGAGCTGCATCACCAGTGACTACACCCAAGGTCCATCAGTATTGGTGCTCCAGCCCTGCCCCACCATAAGACACATGCCCTGATTTTGCCCACACATGCACCTTTATATCTGTCCCATAAAAGCAATGCTCTGACATTTCTATTTCATTCATTTGTTCTAAATACATTAACTGAGCCCCACTAGCATTAGCATTAGCATTAGGGAAAGTTAGATATGGTTCCTGTCCTCATGGTATCACAGCCTAAGGGAACAAGGGAGGCATCAATTAAATTAGTGCACAAATGTTAGTATTATAAAAGTATTTTAGTCGATACTGACTTTTTGTGCTAAAGTAAATTTGATTTTAAGAAATCATGTGTAACATGCTAAAATGACTGCCTGGCTAAAATAAAATTTTAATTTTGAATTATTTAAGTCAGAAAAAAAGAAAGGACCAGGGACACCAGAACCGTTTTTCATAAGTTACTTAACTTTAGTATTCTTTTGTTTCATAAAGAATATTTCACGCCACTCATACCCATTAGGATGACTATATTAAAAAATAGAAAAGGACAAGTGTTGGAGATGTGGAGAAATCGAAACCCGCGTTGTGAACTATTGGTAGAAATGTAAGATGGTGTAGTCACTATGAGAAATAGGTATAATGGTATCCCAAAAAATTAAAAATAGAATTACCATATCCAATAATTCCACTTCTGGGTATATATCCAAAAGAATTGAAAGCACGATCTCAAAGAAATATTTGTCCACTTATGTTTATAGCAGCATTACTCACAATGGCTAAAAGGTTGAAGAAACCCATGTGACAATCAATGGATGCATGAATAAACAGAATGTGGTATAGACATACAATAGAATATTATTCAGCTTTAAAAAGGAAGAAAATTCTGATACCCACTACAACATGGATGAACCTTGAGGAACTTTTGCTAAGTGAAATAAACCAGTCATAAAAAGACAAATTGTATGTTAATTTAAAGTATTTTTACAGTTTCAATGTATGATTCTACTTCTATTAAGTCTATAAAGTAGTCAGATTCATAGAGACAAAAAGTAGAATGGCAGTGCCCTGGGGTTGGGGGAAAGAATGTGGAATTGTTTAATTATAGTTTCAGTTTTACAAGATGAAAAGGCTCTTAGGGAGATTGTTTGCATAATAATGTGAATGTATTTAACAATGCTGAACTGTACACTTAAAATGATTAAGGTGGTAAATATTTATTTGTATATTTTTTAAAATTATTTTTTAGCTTAATATCTATTTGTTCTTAATTTTACTGTTGACACTATTACAGATGTCCTCATTTTCCCTTCTTTGCCCCCTCCACCCAATCCCCATTCCAGCTTCCCTGTGTCCTTCACCACACTGTGGTCTGTATCCATGGGTTATACATATATGTTCTTTGGCTATCCCTTCACCTTTCATCTAGTCTTCCCTCTGACAACTGTTAGACTGTTCCATGTATCTATGCCTCTGTTTCTATTTTGTTCATCAGTTTATTTGTTAATTAGATTCCACATTTAAGTGAGATAATATTTGTCTTTCTCTGACTGGCTTATTTCACTTAGCATAGTAATCTCCAGGTCCATCTGTGCTGTTGCACATGGGAACATTGGATAAAAAAGCTGTGGTACATATGCACAATGGAATACTATGTAACCATAAAATGATACATTTTATGTTATGTATCTTTTACCACAAATACAAATAAAAATAAACAGGGAAAATTATTTCAGATGATAGCGTGTACTACCAGGGATTAGAACCACTGTGTTTGCCTATACCAATGACACTCAAAGTGTGGTCCCTGGATCAGCAGCATCATGATAATGTGGAAACTAGAAAAAAATCCATTCAATGTTTTATTCATTCTACTTAATGGGACAAAGCCTAATCTACATTTATATTGGGTAATCTCTGGTTCTCACTACAAATAAAATTCATACTAAAGTGATTTTTGTGTTACATAAGTAAAATTAATGTAGTATGGGAATTTAAAAATATTCAAGACTATTTTGTATTTATTTTATAGGATATTTATCTATAAGATAAATAATTTCACTTTTAAAAATTAGTTGAAGCCATTAGTAACACAAATAGAATTGGAAAAAAACAATTATTGTAAATGAATGTGAAACAGATATACACATTAGCTCTGGCTGGTGTGGATCAGTTGGTTGGTATGCTGTCCTGTTCACACACTGAAAGGTCGGAAGTCTGATTCCGGGTCAGGTCACATACCCAGGTTTTGGTTTGAATCCTCGTTGGTTTGAGTGTGTGCAAGAAGCAACCAATCGATGTTTCTCTCTCTCTCTCTCTCTCTCTCTCTCTCTCTCTCTCTCTCTCTCTTTCTCTCTCACTTTCTCTCACTCTCTCTTAAGAAAAAATCAATGAAAAGCATATCCAAGGGTGAGGATTAAAAAGAAAGATATACAGATAGTTTTATGTGGAAAAAACGCATTTCCCAAGGATACTATTAAATTTTTTTTTCCATTTTATTAAGATACTAGAGGTCCAGTGCACAACATTCATGCACTGGGGTTGGGGGTCCCTTAGCCCAGCCTGTGCCCTCTTGCAGTCCAGGACCCCTTGGGGGATGTCTGCTTGCTGGCATAGGCCTGGTCCTTAGCGCTGCCATTGAGGGGATGTGGGAGAGGTCCCCGCCACCGCCGCTGCACTTGCCAGCCATGAGCCCAGCTTCTGGATGAGTGGTGCTCTCCCTGTGGGTGCGTATTGACCACCAAGGGCAGCTTCTGTTGAGCATCTGCCCCCTGGTGGTCAGTGCATGTCATAGCAACCGGTCATTCTGCTGTTTGGTCGATTTGCATATTAGGGTGTTTTTAATATAGGATAATTGAAATATTATCACTGTATTATTTAAAGTGTACAGCATAATTATTTAACATTTATATATTGCAAAATGTATACAAAAATAAGTTTAGTTAACATCTACCACCTTACAGTTACATTTTTTTCTTGTGATGAGAACTTTTAAGATTTACTCTTTAGCCCTAACCAGTTTGGCTCAGTGGATAGAGCGTTGGCCTGTGGACTTAAGGGTCCCAGGTTCGATTTCGGTCAATGGTATGTACCTTGGTTGCGGGCACATCTCCACTAAGGGAGTGTGCAGAAGGCAGCTCATCGTTGTTTCTCTCTCATCGATGTTCCCAACTCGCTATCCCTCTCCCTTCCTCTCTGTAAAAAAATCAATAAAATATATTTTTTTTAAAAAATATTTACTGTTTAGGACTTTCAAATACACAATATCATACTGTTGCACATGGGCAAATATTTAGAGATGCTGGCCATGGTGCTGAAGCTGAGACCTAGATATCCTCCAGTGTTCCAAGCATTACCTCTTAGTTTCTGGGGTAGCCTGGGCTGGCAAAGATCATAGTAAGACACTTGAAACATTCAGAGCACCAGCTAAGTATCAGGTGAAATGGAAATATTTCAGCATTTTTATAACTGGCCTGAAAGTACTGCTGTGTACTGATGAAGATTAGCCTTGGCTATATTTTATTTTGTTTTGTAGAGTTCATGATCACGTGTGACTGCTAAATAACTTTAATTATTGCTACCTAATTTACACTGAAACATTAAATTAATCATTACATAGAAAAATTGTAGACTCTCAGAATAAAAATCGGAAAGAGTCAGGAGTGGTTCAAGATAAGCATGTAATCTCACAAGATAATAATAGTTCATTGGTTTGCACACCATGCTCTTTAAACCATGTTAAATAGGCCAGGAAAAGGGGGTAAAACAATGTTTAATTCATTTATGGAAGAGGCTGAAGAATAAATAAATAAATAAATAAATAAATAAATAAATAAAATCTAAGAAAATAATAATTCAAAACAGTTGATTTCAATTTTGAGGATTTTGAACATCCTGGTAGATACTATTTCAATAAATATTTCTGTATAGTAGATATGTTTCCAATCATGGGTGATAATTACTATGAACTATACATTGACATAGAAAATTGACTTTACAAGTGTCTTTTTGTAAGGAGAACTCTATGCTGCATCTAGTAAAAATAGAAATATAAATTTTCTCAGCCTGGCCCTGAGTGGTTTGGCTTAGTGGATAGAGCATCGGCCTGCGGACTGTAGGGGCCCAGGTTCGATTGCAGTCAAGGGCATGTACCTTGGTTGTGGGCACATCCCCAAGAGGGAGTGTGCGGTAGGCAGCTGAATCGATGTTTCTCTCTCTCATCGATGTTTCTAACTCTCTATTCCTCTCCCTTCCTCTCTGTAAAAAATCAATAAAATATACTTAAAAAGTTTTTTCTCACGCTGAAGAAATATTAGGTTATTTATTTTATGGCTTTAGTGAACCCTTTATGAAGTTAGTAAAATATAACCACACTACTGAGAGTTGTCATTTTTTCCTTATACTTGAATCACTTCAGAGTCAGTTACTGACAAGGTACCCCAGCATTTCAAAATATTCTAGAATATATTTCCTACAAACTAGATATTATTTTACATAATCTCACTACAGCCATTAGAATCAGGAAATTAACAATGATATTCATGCTTTAATCCAATAAGCAGATCAAACTCAGTTTTTTTTTTCAATTATCCCAGTAATGGCCTTTTGTATCCAATTTATGATCACATCTTGCATGTGTTTGTTATGCTTCTTTAGAGTCCTCCAGTAATTTTGTAGAATGTTCCTTAATTTGGGTTTGTTTATTCTTGATTAGATTAAGGGTATACACTTTTGCTAGTAATACCCCAGAAGTGATGCCTTGTTTTTATTGTACCTTCTCATGTAGTACACAACGTGTTAAACTGGAGCACTTGAATAAAGAAATGGTTACCATGTTTCTCCACTGTCATTACACTTTCTTTTCTATATATTAATAAGCATTTTATTGGGAAGTATTTGAAACCATGTAAATATCCCTTTATTCAGCAAACATTTACTCACTAATTATAATATCTATTTGTGTTTCTTGGCTGATGTAATTATTTCAAGTATGTTATCCTAATGTGATTTTCTGAATTAATTATTCCTTCTATATTTGAGTATTGACATCCTATATAATAAAAACCTAATATGCCAAGTGTCCGGTCATCTGGTCAGCCGTTTAACCAACAAAGCATAATATGCTAATGATATGCTAAGGCTGCTCAACCGCCGCTATGATGTGCACTGACCACCAGGGGGCAGACACTGACCCATAGGTTAGCTTGCTGCTGGGGTCCGGCTAATCAGGACTGAGCGAGATGGGCTGGACACGCCCTGGGGCCCTCCTATGGTCCCTCCCTGGCTGGCCAACCTCCTGTGTCCCTCCCCGACCCTGATAATGCACCGGTGGGGTCATTGACCTGGCCTGCACCCTCTTGCAATCTGGGACCCCTCCAGGGTTGTCAGAGAGCCGGTTTCAGCCCAATCCCACAGGCCAGTCCCAGGGATCCTACTGGTGCTTGAATTCGTGCACCGGGCCTCTAGTTCTACTATAAGTGACATTTTTATACTTTTAACTAACTAACTAACTAACTAACTAATTCATTAATTAATGTCAGTATGAGCTGTTAAATTCCTATTTTCTTTAATATCTAAAATCAGTAACTACTGTTATTTATTTAACTATATACTTAGCTTTAAAATAAGCTTTTAAAAATATAATTTACCAAAAATAAAATGAAACTATTTTAAGAATATTATTGTTAGTTTTGAAAAATATATACATTGTAACCACCAAACCAATCAAGATATAGAATATTTCTTACACCTTCAGATGTTCCCTCCCAAAGGAATTCAGACAACCTCTCCATCCACATCATATGGCCCCGTGCAACTTCTCTTGTTTTAAGTCATGAAAGTGCCATTTTGCCTATTGCAAAATTTTATATAAATGGAGCACTTTCGTTTCTAGATTTTTTTGCTCATTATAATGTTTTTGATATTTATCTATGCATTTGAGTGTATCAGTCATTTGTTGCTTTTTACTAGTGTGAATTTTTCATTTATATACCAAAATTTATTTATCCATTTACTGATTGTTGGAGAACCTACTCCAGGGATGGAGACATTATCACAGATAGCTATAGTTTAATATAAATGAGTGTGTAAGGAACCTAGCAAGACCCATTTGTTTAAAGTCCTCTGTGTGTCCCATTGTTAAAGATGACCGGGCAAACATTTACCAAACCTTTGCTTTTCCATCTCCAAATGAATTGTCTTCCTATCCTTTAAAGTCCAAAACCACAATCTCTCCCCCCCCCCACCCCACCTCTCTTCTCCTTAGCTGCAGAATGGCATATAAACCTTAACTTCCCAGTGCCTCTTAGGGTCTCACTCTTATAACACTCCCAAATAAAATAAAGTTTGGACATTTTCTCTTGTTAATCTGTCTTATATTAATTTATTAGACTTGCTAGAAGAATATAGAAGGTGAAAGAAAAGTTGTGGTTTTTTTGTGTCCCCACAATATATATATATATATATATATATATTAAAACCCTAATATGCAAATAGACCGAATGGCAGAACAACTGAAAAACCAAACAACTGGTCACTATGATATGCGCTGAACACCAGGGGGCGTGTGCAGAACATGGTGGGCATTGGCAGCAGGTGGCAGAATGCAGAAATGGCGGGCATTGGCCATGTCAGGATGGTAGAGCAAGTGAGTCGGGGCTCCAGACCAAGGCGGGGCACTGGTCGCTGTCATCAGGGTGATCTCTGGTAGTTACTGAAAATTATTTGCTTCTGTGTGCCGTGGTCCCACCCAGAGCTTGTACCCACTGCCAGCGCCAGCCCTACTGACACCCACTGCTGGTGCTGGAGCCGCCACTCACATCTGCTGCCGGCCCCAATCAGTCAGCACCATCAGTGGGTGCGAACGCCGGCTGCAGGCCCAATCGCCCCTCAAGGCTTCTCTACCTCCTTCTGCTTCTGAGGGGCGATCGGAGCTGGCATCTGCTGCTCACAACCACTGCTGGCGACAGCCCGGCTCACACCCACTGCCGGCACCAGAGCCATTACTTGTACCCACTGCTGGTGCCGGCACCGCTCACACCCACAGCCAGCACCAGAGCCACTGCTCACAATCACTGCTGGTTCTCAGTGTCCGGCACCAGTCCTGATCATCCCTGAGGGCTTCTCCACCTCCCCCTGCTCCTGTGGAGTGACTGGAGAAGCAGCTGTCAGCTCGCACCCACTACTGGCACTGGCCCCAATTGCTCTGCACCAACAGCAGATGCAAGTGGGGCCTGCACCATCAGCGCCAGCACGTGGAAGTTGTGGTGGCAGGAGCAGAACTGCCTGCAGACAGAGGACTGGGGGTCGTGGAGGGAGGAGCCGGGCAGGGGCACAGAGGATGGACCAAAACCTGCCCCTGTGCCCACTGCAGCCTCGTGACCCACAGTTCCTTTCAAGGTGCACAAATTTGTGCACTGGGACCCTAGTACATACATAAGGTGTAGGAGGATCCTAAATGACAAAAGAAGGACACACAATTTGTTTTCATTCTATTTTTTATCATTTATTTTTATTGTTTAAAGTTTTACATATGTCTTCTTTTTTCCCTGTTTGACCCCCCCAGCCACTCCCACCCCTGAGGGCAAGCCCCCACCACCCCTGTCTGTACCATTGGTTATGCTAATATGCATGCATACAAGTCCTTTGGTTGATCTCTAACTCCCTTCCCCTGCCATTTGTCTCTGGATCCATTTTTGTTCATCAGTTTATGCTGATCATTATATCCCACATATGAGTGATTCTTGTCTCTTTTCCTTGGTCAGCTTAATGGGATTTATACAATAAAGCTGGGGCACAGGATATTTGGCTACAAACAAAGCTTATGCATGTAGAAGATAATCTCTA
>NW_006290553.1:278640-280153 GCF_000327345.1 Myotis davidii
TTGTAATAATATCATTGTATTTATGTAGTACTTATGGTTATACATATAATTTATTATAAATGTCCTAACATTTTATAAATAAGATGGATGAGGTGTAGGATTTCCTCTGTATCACACACAGGAAAGCTGCATGGCTTAGTTTTATGGAAAACCTCCTCTTTTTGTTTTTGTTTTTAGCCCAACTTTTAGGCTTGAAGAATATCAGTCACACAATCACAAACCCATTTACATCCCAAGAGTACACAATTTTACTGCATTCATCTCTTTTTACCAAAGGCAAGTCTTACTGATGGTGATTGTATGGTTTTATTTTGTTTTTGTTTTTTTACCTTTTCAAAAATGACTGGTTAATACCTATTTTAATAAAGTGAATTTTAGAATTATTGAAGAACCATGTCAAAGTCCTTTTGTAACCAGACAATCAAGGGGTCTGTGCTGCTTTTCACTACTTGAGCCAATTAAGCAGAGACAGGGTTGAATCATATATGAGCATTTATTCCAATAACAATGGCAGTATGGGAGAGCAGCAGGTCATCCACAACAATCTGCTCTGCAGCTCCCATAAGCCAGCTACTTGACAGTGGTTGGCAAACTCATTAGTCAACAGAGCCAAATATCAACAGTACAACTATTGAAATTTCTTTTGAGAGCCAAATTTTTTAAACTTAAACTATATAGGTAGGCACATTGTTATTAACTTAATTAGGGTACTCCTAAGCTGGCCTTTGCTAAAAACGTCCTCAGCCTGATTGAGGTATGTTCACTGAGGTCAACCCATTCCAACTCTCCCATCCACACTCATCTTGTATACTTGTTTTGTTTATCTCCTTTCGTTCATCCTCTCTATATGTCCAAACCATCTCAACATACCTTTCTCAATCCTCAACACTACATCTTCTTTCACTCCACAATGTTCCCTAAAATTAACTTAATAAACTTTACTTAAAGTTTTAAGTCAACTTTGCCCTGCACTTGCATGCCCACACGTGGTATTTTGTGGAAGAGCCACACTCAAGGGGCCAAAGAGCCGCATGTGGTTCGCGAGCCGTGGTTTGCTGACCACTGGGGTAGGACAATGGTTACATGGGGAAGGAGGCAAGGTGAACTCGGGAGGAGCCTGGGTGGGACTCCATTTTTGGGCAAGAAGATTGTTAATCTTTCCATGATATTAGGTAGTTCTTGACTGGGGATGGACTGCATTCCAAGTTTGACTCCCAGATCCAAGGTTGATTCCCAGGTCTTGGGGACACACACTCTCAGTCAGATTAGAATGTTCTTTCTTTAACCAGAATAAGGCAATCACAATTAACAGAGCATGATTATATTTCCCCATAACCATAGCTAGTCCCCAACATTCTATTTTTGCCCCTAACATTTTTACATATTATCAGTTAGAAAATGACATTTCTCGTTTAGATTCATAGCAACATAGGTTTAAGAATTTGAGAAAGGGATTTGAACTGATTATAGAATTATAAAGAAATTATAATTTAGAATTATAAAATGAATTATC
>NW_006290553.1:280207-309374 GCF_000327345.1 Myotis davidii
TGTTTATTTTCAGGAGGATGAAAAAAAGATTTTATGTGTGTCCAACATAAATAATTACCAAATCATAGTAATGAGTAAAGACACCCATAGATTATAGCTCTTATCAATGCAAGAAATCATGTATTGCATCATCTACTTTGCTAAATATTTTTAATGAATTCATCACATTATACTAGGTACTATACTCTCAAAAGTATAACATTCTTACAGAATAATGAATGTATAGAATTTCTGTGTTGTTTTTAAAAAACAGCCTGTGAATAGCACCATGATATACTTTCCTGAGTATAAAATACAACCAAAAATCAGACAATCAAATCAGACTAGATGAGTGGCATAATTTGAAGTGACATCACAAACATTTAATCAAAGTGGTATTATGCCTAGAGTCTGAGTCAGCTGCATGGACCCTACTGGGCGGGGGCCGGAAGGGAGGAGGGATGGATATACATTAAACTTTTTAAACATTTAATAAGCCTTCACATCTGAGGTTGAATACTTCTAGCTTACATGCTATTTTTTTCCACCTTGTTTAATTACTACTGAGATCCTTTTAAATTGTTCTTTTCATAAACATTTGTGATATTAGAATATTATCACTGCAAGGAATCTTTGAGTACATGTAGATCAATTTTCACTTTATAGATGAGGAAAGCCAAGGCCCAGAGGAAGGCATGAGTTTGAAAAGGCTGCAGAGTGAGTCACAGGAGACCTGGAAGTTGAACCTGGGCAGATGAGTTCCAGACCATTATGCATCAACCAGAGGTCTGGTGCACAAAATTTGTGGGGTGTCCCTCAGCCCAGCCTGCACCCTCTCCAATCTGGGACCCCTTGGGGGATGTCCCTGTAGGATCAAGCCTAAAACAGCAGTCAGACATCCCTCTCACAATCCAGGACTGCTGGCTCCTAACCGCTTCTGCCTACCAACCTGATCACCCCCTAACTACTCCCCTGCCAGCTTGATTGATGCCTAACTGCTCCCCTGCTGACCCTATAGCCCCCAACTGCCCTCTCCTGCCAGCCTGATCAAAGCCTAACTGCTCCCCTGACAGCCTGGTCACCCCCAACTGCCCTCCCCTGCAGGCCTGGTTGCCCCCAACTGCCCTCCCTTCCCTGCCGGCTTGGTCACCCCTAACTGCCCTCCCCTGCTGGACTGATCGCCCACAACTGCCCTCCTCTGCCAGCCATCTTATGGCCACCTGGGGGCGGCCATCTTATGTGAGGGCATGATGGTCAATTTGCATATTGCCCCTTTATTATATAGGATTACTTGGTCAAGAGAAATAGGGTTGCTGCTGTTCTGGGCTCCATAGTTACACCTTTGTTTATTCCTCTGCCTCACTCACTATTCACCATAAGATAATATCCTTGAGTCCAGAGCACAGTTGGTTTATATTGTTCTATAACTTTTAATTCAATTGGAATATTACCGTATTTGTTACAGCTGCAGCTCAAAAAGACACTTATTTGAATAATAAAAAATACCATAGAAGTGATTTTTCAGTTTTGAGTGTTAAACTGAATAATTTGGTCTCTAAAAAAGCTGCTATTCAACGGGTTAACACAAAGAGTGAACTTTGCACAAGTCTATAATTAAAATCTAAATTCTCACTTAGTTTTCATATCAAGGAGCCTGGATTCATGCCTTGAAAAAAATGACTCTTTAAACAATGACTAAACTTTGTGTCTTCTCCAGTCCAGCTTCTCTTTATTCCTTTTTCCATAAAACCACAAACATTGCATTTACAAGTCACTAGCTCAAACCTTGGGGCTTTGACATGTTATAAAACAAAGGGTGGGAAAGGAATTAACTGTGATCTGAATGTTAACATCTGAGTTCACGGCAAATGAACACAGAAATCAGCTAAGGGCATGCATTTCTTTACTTGAAAAAACACCAATAGGCAGAATCATGCATTTTAGAAAGGTAAAGACACATTCACAAGTGATTCTTTATCATCAACATCACAATAGGAGGTAGGTGAGAAAGTAGAGGAGGAAGAAAATCTGGATTTAAATTATTGATCTCTCTCTTACCAACATGGTGACTAGGTAAATCACTAGATCTCCCTGAACCTCAGTTTTCTCATCTGTGATATGGAGACAATTATAGTAGCTTCCCTACCTACTTAAGCATGCACATATACAGGATTATGACGATGTTTAAAAATCTATGTGAGAACATTTTTAAAAAGCTGGAGTACATTACAGGCAGTCTGTTAAATAAGAATAATGGTTGAGTTTGTCATTATTTAAGCAATCAAAGATTTTTGTTTCCTCATTTGTTAAATGGCAATAACACATTCCACAATTCCAAATATCTATAGAGATCCAAACAGAAAGATTTTCATTACTTTTACATCACAACTCATTTGGCAGTCAAACTGAATGGACCTGAAGTGATCAGAAGCAATTTTTAATCTTTAATTAGCCCAATAATATCCCTACCTATGTTTTTGTAGCAGAAATACTAATGTATTTAATTATACCCAAATCATTTTTACATGTTGTGGAACTTCAGTAAGAATCATGAATTCTTTGGATAAATACCCAGAAGTGGGGCTGTTGGATCATATGGTAGTTCAATTTTTAATTTTTTGAAAAAGCTCTATGCTGTTTTACATAGTGACTGCACCAGTTTGCAACAGTGCATGATGGTTCCCTTTTCTCCACATCTTTGTCAAAACTTATTTTTTTGTTGTCTTTTTGATAATAACCATCCTGACAGGTGAGGTAACATCTCATTGTAGTTTTGATTTGCATTTTCCAGAGGATTAGTGATGTTGAGAATCTTTCATGTGTCTGTTGGCCATCTGTATGTCTTTTTTTTTTCCAGAAATACGGTATTTATGCAGGTCCTCTCTTCATTTTTTAATCATATTTTTTAAACGAGTTCTTGATATACTTTGGGTAATAACCCCTTATACGACATATCATTTGCAAATATCCTCTCCCATTCAGTAGGATGTCTTTTCATTTTGTTGATGGTTTCTTCATAGGGAAAATCTTTGTAGTTTGATGTAGTCCTATTTGTTTATTTTTGCTGTTGTTGCCCTTACCCGGGGAGACATATCCAGATAAATATTGCTAAGACTGATGTCAAAGACTTTACTAGTACTGTTCATGTTTTTCTTAGGAGTTTTATAGCTTCAGGTCTGATATTGAAGCCTTTAATCCATTTTGAGTTTATTTTTGCACACAGTATAAGAAAGTGATCTAGTTTCATTTTTTACATATATCTGTTCATTTTTCCCAGCACCATTTATTGAAGAGACTGTCTTTACCACATTGTATATCCTTGCCTCATTTTTTGTAGATACATTGACCATATGGGTTTATTTCTGGGCACTATATTCTGTTCCAGTGATATAAGTATCTATTTTTGTTCCAGTATCATACAGTTTTGATTACTATAGCCTTATTGCTTTTTTATTTATATATATAGAGAAATAGAGTGATAGAAACATTAATGAGAGAGAAACATCATCAATCAGCTGCCCCTTGCATGCCCCCTACTGGGAATCTAGCCCACAACTTGTGCATGTGCCTTGACAAGGAATCAAACCAGTGACCTCTTGGTTCATGTGTTGATGCTCAACCATTGAGCCACACCAGCCAGGCTGATTATTATAGCTTTACTATAGGCCCAATGCATGAAATTCATGCAAGAGTAGGCCTTCCTTCCCCTGGCTGCTAGCATTGGCTTCCCTCTAGCAGCCAACAGGCACCCGGGACCCGGGCTTCCCTTGCAGCCCTGGCTTTGTCCAGAAGGTTGTCTGGAAGGATGTCCAGTCTAATTAGCATATTACTCTTTTATTACTATAGATAGTATAGTTTGAAATCAGGAGGCATAATACCTCCAACTTTGTTCTTTTTTCTCAAGATAGCACCCTTATGTTCACTGTAACTTTATTTATAATAGGCAAGATAGAGAAAGGACTTAGTTATTCATTGATAAATGAATGGATAAGGCAAATGCAGATATACATATATATTTGTGATATATATTACATATATATTTGTGATATATATTACATATATATAATGGAATATTACTTTGCCATAAAGAAAAAAGTAATCTTGCCATTTGCAACAACGTAAATGGATCTATAGGATATCATGCTAAATAAAATGTCAGACAGAGAAAGACAAATACATGATTATTTCACTTACATTTGTAATCTCAAAAAACAAAACAAATGAATAAACAAAACAAAACAGAAATAGACTCATAGATTCAGAGAATAAACTGATGGTTGCCAGATGGGAAGGGGTTGGGGGAAAGGTGCAAAAGATGAAGGGGATTTAGAAGTACAAATTTCCAATTACAAAATTAGGCATGGGGTTGTAATGTACACCATATTGTCAATAAGATTTTTATAACTATGTATGGTGACAGGTGGATATTAGACTTATCATGGTGATCACTTTATAAAATATAAAAGTGTCTAAGCATTATGTTGTACACCTGAAAACTAATATAAAACTCTATGTTGACTATAATCTAAAAATAAAATTTAAAAAAATCATAAAATCACAAAAAGTTTGTTCTTAGCACTTGGTAAGGGATTATAAAATTTTAAAGTTTTATAATTTTTAAAAGTTCAAAAACAAGTAAAATATAGCAATAGATTGTGTAATTATGCATAGGTTTATTATAAAACTATAAAAATATGTCAAGACAAAAATTTCATGTGATGATTAAAAATTTCCCCCGCATGAATCCAACAGAGCAATTGCCTTAACTCTTCTCAAACCTCTTCTAGTCTTTCCATTTAACAATAGCTCCCACTATTACTTTTATGCAGACAGTATAAACAGGAACATCTTGGATTTGTTGAGTTTTGTAGATTAAAACCACTTTTAATCTCCATTTTTAATAGTGAACATCAAAGGATGCTCAAAGAGTTTGTGGCATGCCTAAGGTCATGCAACTTAGAAGATCTAAGATTTGATATCACATCTTATAACTCCAGTTCTTATACTCTATACATTTCCTTTTAAGGCCCAAATCATAATTTGGAAGCCAAAATTTTCAAGCAGGTACTTTAATCTAAACCTTTTAATAAAAGCAAATACCATTTTCCTGCTCCTAAAATCAATGCATTTTCCAGCCTTGTTTCTTTCTTTTAGTAAGGCTACCATTATACTTGTAGTTTTAAAACATGTTTTTATTGCATTTTTAGAGAGAGGAAGGGAGAAGGATAGAGAGATAGAAACATTAATCAGAGAGAAACATCATCAGTCAGCTGCCTCCTGCACAACCCCCACCAGGGATTGAACCTGCAACCTGGGCATGCACCCTGACCGGGAATCAAACCAGGGACTTCTTGGTTCGTGGGTCGATGCTCAACCGCTGAGCCACACCAGCCAGGCAACATATAGTAATTTTAAACCACAAATGTATTTTTAAATTTTCTTCTACACTCTGAGCTACCAAGTCTTCTAAATTCTTACTGTTTTATCATTTACTTCATTTATGTATTCTGCTTTTCAAAGGACCTGAACGTACCTGCACTCTGTATTTTCTTAGTTTTCTCCACACTCCTGCTCTCTAGACCTTCTTTCCTTCCTCCCTCCATTTTGTCCTTTCTCTCTTACTTGTAAAAATCCCTTAAAATTAACCTTAAACTTCCCCATCCAGGAAGCTTCTTATGGCTACCCCAAACATATAGTTTCTCTCTGTCTACCTCTCTCTCTCTCTCTCTAGATTATTATTTGTATTTTTCTTAAGCTATTTACCTTTTTGCTTTGCATTTTGTGTATCTATTTTATTATTCCTACCATCACTGGATTATAAACTCTGTAGTGAGAAATAAAATATTTTACTTGTCTTTTCAACCCCTACATAACGAAGTTATAGAGTAGGTGATCAATAAATGTGCAATGACAAATATAAATATGAGAAAAACCCATAGGATGACTAGCCATGAGATAGGTAATCATAGCAAAGTTTAGATTTTACATGACACCTAAGAAGTGAATATATCAATTATTTCTAACTCTATTAATCAGTATTTATTATAATTTTTTTTATCCACTTACTTCTCATTAAAGATTTCCCCAAAAAAGTTTTAATATTGCTCCATATGTGCTTAATCTACACATATTAGATAATTTGGACTGACTCCTAGTAAAAATAGTCGTTGCAAATAAAAGGTCTTTGAACTTGCAGGACCAGGTGGAAAGCCTGGGGTTTAAATGTGTCAGGAATCCTGAATTACCTTTTCAAAGAGCTGTTCATCTGCTTTAGGGAGGTTCAGGCTGCTCTTCCTCACTAATGTGATAATGTATACAAATAATGGAAATACATTCTCCTCTCAGGTAGAAGGAATAAGGAGTCTCCTATGCATCTTTTAACCCAGTGACATCAGCAAGTGGATGCAGGGAAAGTTTGGTTTTACTTTATAGCCTTGCATTCTGGGCAAAAGAAAATTTTACCATGATACTTAAGTATTTGACCAAGAAACAGTATGATTTCATGCTTTCACATGAAGATTATATACTTACATCAAAATTGAGTGATCCTTCATTTATTATCATTCTGAAAGTTATTGATTTTCTCCGATCTCCTGAAATTGCAGAGACCAAATCATGAACAGTCTGCACTTTGAAAGTTTAAAAAAGAGAAAATAAATCAATCAGACTAAAGAGACTCGGGCTTCTGAATTCTCTAATGGAGATTTATTTCCCCACTTTATGTCTTGTAAATCATTATCTTCATCAATCACATTGCTTTTTATCTTTATTTTGCCTGAATAACGCAACCAAAATGTTTGTTTTCCCCTACTTAGCCCCAAATTAAAACATTATGAGTCTGATAAGCCAAAAAAACTTACACATTTAGGTACCATACACCAGTTTTCTTGGTGAAGAGAAAGTGTCTATAGCTTATGACCATTATGAGGACAATCTTTGGAATCAGATTGTCTTCACTCAAATATCAACTCTAATACTTTCCTGTATTGGACCTCTGGACAATTGAACCTACTTCTTTAAGTTCTATCTCTCATATGTGAAATTGCTATCATGATATTCATCTCAATGTGTTTTAGTGAAAATTGTTGAGATACTATACTTAAAGTTCTCAGCATCGTTATGTCACATACTAAATCATAATAATAAAAGGCCAAGAGGCATCACAACCAAAACAAGGAAATGACGGGTCACCAGGAGGTGCATGGAGCGTCTCTCAGCTATAACGACTTAACAACCAGTCACTATGATGCCCACTGTGGCCAGCGAACTGCCTGATCAGGGGGTGGGGCAGGCGGCCAACCTCGTGGCCCCTCCTCTCTGCCAGCCTGTCCCTCATCTGACTCTCCCACCCCGGTCAAGAGCCAGGCCTATTGGCCAAAGGCCCTCTCCCTCCCCCAGCCAGCTGCACCCCCATCAGCCCACCCCACCACAATAGGCCCGAGCCCTTTACCCCGGCTGGCCCGCCTCTGATCGCACACGCTCACCCCAATAGGGGGCGGGGCTGGGCAGTCAACCTCCTGGGTCCCACACCCTGCCAGGTGCACCAGGAGTCAATCTGGGCCCCACGTCCTGCCTGACATGGTGGGAGTCAATCTGGGTCCTGCAGTGTGGTGGGTCTGGGTCTTGCACAATATCGCGCGCTGGGCCTCTAGAATTAAAATAAAAAGTTATCTTTTAATAATACTGAAAAGCAGGCAGTCACTTTTCTATTAAACTCAGGATGGATATAGTTTGTAATCTGGTCACATGATTAAATCATCCTGCTACTTGTGGTTAACATACATGAAACACAGGTAAAGACTGGTGATAAGATCCATTTAAAAATAGAAATGGTGTACACACAGAAAATATTTAGAATAAACCTATAAAATGTAATAGGCTCTTGAAAGAGTAATGGTGATGTTACCCAACAGAGAATCTGTCCCTGAGCAGGTCTGACTAGGGCCCGCAAGTTGTGTGTGGGTTCTTGACTTCATGTCAAAAAGATTTCACACAATGAGTCCAGGTGACTCTGAGGGTACATTTATTAAAGCTGGGGACAGTGAAACAAGGAAGGGCTTAGCATAGAAGAAGTAATAGGAAAGCCTACCTGGGCTGCTTCAGCTTACCAGGAAGTCAGAGAAAAGGGGCACTTGGGGACAGGTTCAGGCAGTTAGCCCCAGAGGAGCTGCCATTGCCCATTGCTCCACGAGCTGCAAGTTTTGTGGGGTCCCATAGAGTTTAGGAGATGCATGCCTTTGGGGAGGGTAGAAAAGTGGGAAGGGAATGGCATAGGTGTGCTCCCCAAAGGGAGATAGATCACATGCTGGTCCTTTGCCTTGAGGGTTTTTATTTTTCTCTTGTATCGGGAATCTTAGGGGAGGTCTCAGCAGAATACTTATCAGTTTTCCTGGTGTGCTCATTCAGGGTGGTCATCTCTACTGATTGGTCAATGCCAGGATTGGGGGCCATTAGTCATTGCAGCTGGTCTTGGTGTCACCTACCTGGTTTTGCTGCTTTTCTGGGCCTGGACATGAAATACAACTGAGGCCTTGATGTTATCTCTCAGGAGATGAACTTTTGCATCTAGCTGTAAATTGTATAGCTATCTTTCTCCGTTTCCCCATTCTACTTGCCAAGGGATTTTCCTAGCTTTTTACTTTCCAGCCTCAATAACATATAATCATGCTATGGTTTAGGTCAGCGGTTCTCAACCTGAGGGTCGTGACCCCTTTGGCGGTCGAGCAACCCTTTCACAGGGGTCGCCTAAGACCATCCTGCATATCAGATATTTACATTACAATTCATAACAGTAGCAACGTTACAGTTATGAAGTAGCAAAGAAAATAATTTTATGGTTGGGTCACAACATGAGGAACTGTATTTAAAGGGCCAGAAGGTTGAGAACCACTGGTTTAGGTGAATTTAACTAACTTTTAAAAAATATATCTTTATTGATTTCAAAGAGGAAGAGAGAGTAGAAACAATGATGAGAGAAAATAATTGATCAATTACCTCCTGAAGGACCCAGACTGGGGATCTAGCCCACAACCAGGGCATGTGCCCTCACTGGGAATTGAACCATGACCCCCTGGTTTATAGGTTGACACTCAACCACTGAGCCACGCCGGCTGGGCAAAACTTAGCTAACTTTGTTTTACAAGATGGCTCCTAAAATGCCTTCTTAAAACATCCATTCATTTTTCTTTAAAAAAAAATGCTTCTGGTATGTTAATAGAGTCTCCACCCTAAGGAAATAACAGTATTAATATGTTATTTTTAAATGTCATATTTATAGTACAAAAAAATAAAAGCAAAGCAGAACAAAATAAAAGAGGGTATACTACAAACATTTTTCCTTAATTTACCTTGTTTCAAAAGTGAATTAACAAGATTCAACATCAGTTCTGTGGCATTTATGTACCAATAAATCATAACCTGATGTTAGTAATGATAAAACATTGAACAAACCTAAATTGAGAAACATTGTACAAAGTAGATGAGTACTAATTCCCAAATGGCAAGATCATGAAAGAAAAGGAAAAAGAAAAGCAATGTCTCACATTGGAGAAGAGCAAAGAAAAATAAGTCACAGCTAAATACAATGTGAGATCCATGACATCTTATGTAATAAAAGAGAAACATGCAATTGACCATACCTCCACTACACAGAAGCCACGCCCACAAAGCCAATCAGGAGGGAGTATGCAAATAAACCCAACCAAGACGGCGGTGGCCACAGAGCTGGAGTGAACAAGCTTGGGTTGCCCCTGGCAATGGAGGAAGCCAAGCTTCCTACCTGCCCTGGCCAGCTGTGGGCTCTGCTCAAGGCTACAAAGTTTCAATTATGGAAGATAAATAAATCCCAGATACCTGCTTTTAGCCGCTGTGGCCTCCACTCAAGGAGATTCTGGGAGCCTGGGTTGCCTGGGGCCATGGCCAGCCTGCAAACAGCCATCAGCCCCTCACCCAGGCTGGCCATGCCCGCCCCCCCCAGTGGGGACCCTCACCACATGGAGACATGGCCAGCCTGAAAACCACCACAGGCCCCTCACCCGGCGGTGGCCACAGAGCTGGAGTGAACAAGCTTGGGTTGCCCCTGGCAATGGAGGAAGCCAAGCTTCCTACCTGCCCTGGCCAGCTGTGGGCTCTGCTCAAGGCTACAAAGTTTCCATTATGGAAGATAAATAAATCCCAGATACCTGCTTTTAGCCGCTGTGTCCTCCACTCAAGGAGATTCTGGGAGCCTGGGTTGCCTGGGGCCATGGCCAGCCTGCAAACAGCCATCAGCCCCTCACCCAGGCTGGCCATGCCCGCCCCCCCCAGTGGGGACCCTCACCACATGGAGGCATGGCCAGCCTGAAACCCACCACAGGCCCCTCACCCAGGCCACCCCATGCCTTAAGGGACCCCCCCCCCTGATCGGGGACCCCCTTTAGAGCAAACCAGCCAGCCCCCACCCATGCACCAGGCCTCTATCTAAACTAATAAAAGGGTAATATGCTAATTACACTGGGAGACCTTCCAGGAGACCTTCTGGACGTTCTTCTGGACAAAGCCATGGTGGCGGGGCCGAGGTAGAGGCGGTTAGAGGCCAAAAGGGGAGGGCAGTTGTGATCAGGCTGGGGGGGGGCAGGACCATTGGAGGTAAGGGGACCAGCAGGGGGGCCAATTGGGAGCAAGCAGGCCATCAGTGGGGGGCAGTTGGAGGTGATCAGGACAGTGGGGGGGGGCAGTTTGGAGTGAGCAGGCCAGCAGGGGGGTAGTTGAGGGCATGCAGGTCGGCGGCGGGGGGCAATTGGGGGCGAGCAGGCTGGCAGGCAGAGTGATTGGGGCAATCAAGCAGGCAGGCAGGCAGGTAAGCAGTTAGGAGCCAGCAGTCCCGGATTGAGAGAGAGATGTCTGACTGCCAGTTTAGGCCCAATCCCTGTAAATCGGCAGTAGGACATCCTTCGAGGTGTCCCAGTTTGGAGAGGGTGCAGGCTGTGTTGAGGAACACCCCCTCCCCCGTGTACAAATTCCATGCACCGGGCCACTATTCATCTTATAGAAATAGAAGAGATGGAAACTTGTTGGGGGTTGGGGGGGAGAGAAAAACCTGGTGAAAAAGCTGGTGTAATTTGAATAAAATATGCAATGTAGTTAATAGTTAGTAGTATTATAGCAATGTTACTTTTCTGTTTTTTAAAATTGTGTTATGGTTTATACATGGTGCTAACATTAGGAAAGGCTGAGTGGGTGATATACAAAAATTCTCTGTACTATTTTCACAACTACTATCTAAGCCTAATTTAATTTAAAATATACAATTAAAAAATAGTTAACTTTTCCCACTTCTATAAATTAAGAGCTTCAAGGGACTTAGTGAGAATTTCAAGGATCTTAGTGAGAATATTAAGGAAATTAATGAGAATATCAAGGAAATTAAAGACATGAAAAAGGACCAGTCAGAAATTCAGCATACACTAACACAAGTGAAGAATTTACCTGGAATAAATAATAGAGTAGAGGATGCCAAGCATCAAATCAGCAATTTGGAAGATGAAGAAACAAATAACACCGAATCCAAAGAGCAAAAAGAAAAAAAAGAAGATAGTGTAAGGAGCCTCTGGGACAACTTCAAGTGAATTAACATTCACATCATGGGGGTGCCAGAAGGAGAAGGGAGAAAGCAATATATTGAAAACCTATTTGAAGAAATAATGACAGAAAGTATCCCCTACCTCATGAAAAAAATAGACTTACAAGTCCAGGAAGCCCAGAGAGTCCCAAACAAGATAAACACCAAGACACCATAATTAATATGCAAAGAGTTAAAGACAAAAACAGAATCTTAAAAGCAGCAAGAGAAAAGCAATTAGTTACCTATAAGGGAACACCCATATGACTTCCAGCTGATTTCTCAACAGAAACTATTCAGGCCAGAAGGGACTCACAGGAAATATTCAAAGTGATGAATAGTAAGGACCTACAAATCCCCTACCTCATGAAAAAAATAGACTTACAAGTCCAGGAAGCCCAGAGAGTCCCAAACAAGATAAACACCAAGACACCATAATTAATATGCAAAGAGTTAAAGACAAAAAGAGAATCTTAAAAGCAGCAAGAGAAAAGCAATTAGTTACCTATAAGGGAACACCCATATGACTTCCAGCTGATTTCTCAACAGAAACTATTCAGGCCAGAAGGGACTCACAGGAAATATTCAAAGTGATGAATAGTAAGGACCTACAACCACAATTACTCTACTCAGCAAATCTTTCATTTAGAATTGAAGATCAGATCTTCAAAGACAAGAAGAAGGTAAAGGAGCTCATTACCACCAAACCAGCATTACATGAAATGTTTTAGGTTATTCTTTAAGAAGAAGAAAAAGAAGGAGGAGGAGGAGGATGAAGAAGAGGAGGAGGAAGGAGAAGGAGAAGGAGAAGGAGAAGGAGAAGAAAAGAAGAGAAGAAGAAGAAGAAGAAGAAGAAGGAGAGGAGGAGGAAAGAGAATCTAATGAACAAAATAAATTGATGAAAAAAATAGAACCAGACGCATGGAACATGAAATAGACTGGGTGTTCTTTGGGAGGGCGGGGGGTAGGGGGTGTAGGGAGAGATTAAACAAAGAAGTTATATACATATATGCATAATCTATGGACACAAACAATAGCATATTAAAGGCCTAGACCAGTGCAGGAACTGGGAACTGGGTGGAAAAAGGGGGATATCTGTAACACTCTCAACAATAAAGATAAAAAATATTAATGGCCCCTAAGCCTAAAAAAATCCCAAAACTAGTAATGAATTTAATTATATCAATCAGTTGAATTATTCTTTAGAAATATTATCAGTGAAACCTTTCTAATCACCAACAGAACTCACATACAAATTCACAATAGATAATTGCTCTAAGAATGAGCTATTGACCATATCCTACCAAGGGAACAAGGTATATTTGGTGTTAAAATATATTTTTTTAAAAGTTACATTCCTGCCATTATGACCTAGCAATCCTAATTTGCAAGAACCAGAGGATAGAAATTGTGGGAAAATGTCAAATTCCATTAAACTTGTATATAAATCCATGGTTTAAGATGAAAGTACACATGGAAAGAGGCTTTCTGAAAGAAAAGCCTAAATGAGACATAGCCTGAGGCTTAGAAACTTCTACATTGAGCATCTAAAGACTTCCTGGAAATAAAATATTTCCTAAGAGTGAGGCAAATTCACCACCACAACAAAAAAATAAATAAATAAAAAGTCTATTAGGGCATAAATTTGTGCTCAAGTAATTCACAGATAATCTAGGCAATAAATGTTTTTGAAACCTATTATGAGTCAGGCATTCTGCTTTGCCTCAACATTGATAATGATTCACCTCTACAACCTTGAAACATTAATTACTTTAGTCCTCTAATGCCTAAAAGTGGGATAATCTATTTAAAATGTGTTCTTCTTCTTCTTCTTCTTCTTCTTCTTCTTATTATTATTATTATCATTATTATTTTACATTATGGGAGTTTTGATAAGTAAATGGTTAATATGTGGAAACATTTTAAGTTCATGGAAGGCATTTTCTTAGTCACTGTTCTAAGTAGAAGCCTTTTGGTTTGCTGACAAAAGCAAAGAAATATGATATAGACACTATTTTTGAGCGATTAGTATTTACCAGGTAAGAGAGAAATCTGAAAATACTCTTCAGGATAGCAAATTGGAAGGATGGAATCTCTTCACATATTTCCTCTTATCAAATTCTAAAATGATAAAATAAACGGGAAGCGAGGATATGAATTCTTTTCTTAGAATTCTTGCCTTTGTTCTGAGAGATCTTTTGTAAGTGAAATGGCCAAGTTGAAAATCTTGGAAAGCACTCTGAATGCCTTTAAACCGTGATAGTCTTTGTGAGTTTACAGGCAACACCAGTGTGTGCTTTTGTCTCTCAATAGCATTATTAAAAGAGCAAGTGAAAAATTACAAGAGCACAAGAATGCTCCTAGAAGGCATAGAAAACATGACCCTTAATAGAAGAGGATTCTGTACAAAGCGTCTGATTTTACACAGGATCTCTTGGGTTGTTATGTTTTTCTCTCTAAGGAGGATTCTGAACATCTCAGAGTGAGGCTGAAACAAAACAAAAATCTCTTGCCAAATCATGTTTTAAAACATGAGGACAGTGTTTGAGTCAGAGCATAAGTATACCTATGACTCTTAAAATGAAATGAATTGATCCCCAAATCCAAGGAATATACCTTTATATACTTCCATTCAACAAATGAATGATAATTAGTTCTGGACAGAGAATTTAACCCCCTATAACTTCATGAAAACAGAATACCCAGGTTCTCTTAGTATTAAAATGCTAGCCAAATTCACTAGTAGTCTATTTTTCTCTGTTTCAATAACTTACCTCTTTCTAAATCATCATAAAAGATCTTCATTAAACAAATCCCCTTTGGAAGGAAAGCTGAATGTTATCATACACAGACTTGGGGAGAAAAATGACTGATGCTGACAAGTTATTGGAGCAAGCAGCTCTTCAATAACTATGGTCAGCTCAGGATGCTTAATACATTTGCGGGTTTTCTGAGTCTCTGATCCTGACCCAAATTTCCATATCAGAATTGAAATCCAGGTAGGATATCTATAAGAAATCACTCAAACAAGTCACAGGAGGAATTTTCAAAAGCATTTATTTTCTGGATATAAACTAACCTATCACCCTGTTTCTTGCAACGGTAAGGACCTCTTTCCATAAGAATGGACCCATCTATTGTATCTTTTTGAACTCTCTTTTTTGTAACATGTGTTCAATAAGATTTAGCAATTTCTTTACCTAGATCAACAACAACAAAAACTTCCACCTCTGATCTTCTTACTTTCCAAGTCAGTAGTTAATAACTCAAATATCAAACTGCTATGTGGTCCTGGACAGCAGCATTTGCATAATCTTTGAGCATGTAAGATATTCAGTGTCTCAGGCCCTACTCCAGCCTTACTGAGTTTGTATTTAAAAAGATCCCAATATGATCTGTTGTACATTAAAAGCTTAGAAGTACCACCTTGTCCTATTAGATTGGCAGATGTGTACTTTTTACTTTACAATTGGTAGATATAATTGCCCTTTGATTATGACAAATTGGGAGCTGAGTCATTATGTTTATGTTATATGTATATGTACAGCTGTATTCCTAAATTTTACACTTTATTTTGGTAGATCTCTATTTATTTAGAGTCTCCGTTCTTCTTCAATAGGGGGCAATAATTCCCTTCTTTATATAACCATGAGTAAATTCACCTATAATTTCATTTTCTTCTGGGGCTGACATCACAACTGAATTAACTTCATGACAAAAGTGGAATGCTTCAAATATTTTTTTCTATGCTCTGCAACAGCTTAATTCCTGGTTCCTTGAAAGTTGAAAATCAATCTATGAACCAGGTGACTTTATATAGGGCTAGACTATTCAAGTTTGCTATTTCTTTGCTTTTAAATATTAGTAATATATATATATATATTTTGCCTGGACCAAATATCATCTTGAATTCTTTCCAGCAAATTCTAATTCATTGGTTCTAGTCTTATCCAGACCTCTAGGTATGACCTGTAACATTCTATGCAACAGGTCATATTGAATTTCCTCACCAACAAAAGAACAGAGCCGCAGATTCATAAGAAAGCCACTCTATTACTTTGTTTTCGCACTATTTTTTTTCAACCTTGGAGTTTCTTCATGTGAAAATAATTCTCACGCCTCTGGAGAGAGAATCACCATGTGGATTTTCTTAAATATTACCTCTGTTGAAGCTGAAAATGATGCAGTCTGCTCCTTCTTAAAAAAAAATAAATAAAAGCAATTGCAGCAAGTCCAGGCAGCACTGGGGACTCCATGGATCTGGTCCTGGCTCCAGACAGCCCCTGGTATCACCCAGAGGCAGATGGAAGCTCAACCAAACCCTTTCTGTATGCCTCAGATCCTCCTGGCCAGCTGCACATCCTTCAGGAAGGGTAACACAGCCAGCATGTAGGCAGAGGAGCTAGGCGTCTTCAAAAACATGTATTAGAAATGCTTCTGCTGACTCTTGTAGGACCAACAGGACTTGGGTTTGCCACCTGAAGTCCATGCTATTTTCACTGTTGTATTAGAGGTCAGTAGGTCAGTCAAATCAAGACCTTTGTTTTAAGGAGACAGTCTGTAAAACTACTACAGCTCTTCCAGCTACTAGACGCTTTCAGTCTCATGATCAGCTGAGATGCACAAAAAATAAAACTTGTATTTTAAAAAAAACATGCCAAGGACAAGATCAAAGCAGGTTAGCAAATCTCAGTAGATGAAGGGACCCTGGGAGAGTGGCTTTTTCTAAAGGGTTGCTCCACCATTTCTCTTCTCAACCTATTTGCAAATCTAGAAAGATATTTGCTTAGAGGTACTGCTGACAGTGGGAAGCTGTCTTATTATGTAAAATTAAGGCTCCAACTGAATATGTACAAAAATTACTTTGAATCTGCTACCTATGTAAGTATGCAAAAATTTATCAGAGACTTTCTTTTGTCAGGAACAAGCCTTTTAATTGACAGTTTATGTAGTCTGTTCTCTACAGATTGTAACATAGGTAAAATCAGCCTCCTTTACTCATGTCAGCCACTATAATTAGCTGAGAATAGAGGAAAAGAAAATGCATCCTATAAGCAAATTTATGCATTCCTTCAGGGCAGGAACCATGCCTCATGATATCAGCTAAATATTAGGGATATAACAATAAATAGCACACAGTGAATTCTAAATATTTGTTGAATAACTGATTATGCTCAAGTATGACTCTTGCTTAGATCCAAAGGTGATGAAATGCCTTTTCTTCCAAGTCTTTCCCCAGTAGGGTCTTGATTGTTTATGATTTATCCTTAGTTAATATTATCTTTTACTTCTTCCATCATATATAATGCTCTAAATTCACAAGGTGGTGTTTCATTATGCAATTGCTACTTATTTGCTGCTACCACTCAAAAGTACATAAGGCATAGCTACTAGAACTTGACATAGTATCATCTATGTTTACATTGACCCAAGTATTGAGGAGGCAGAGGGCTATCTCCTCAGTAGGTTTATTCTCTTTTATTGGTCTTCCAAATGAATAACATTTCAGCTTTAGAGCCCTCTCTCAAAAAATTTGAGAATTTGAGACATCTGGTAAAAACATTCAGTCAATATATGCATACAATACTCATAATACTTAAAAGTTTTATTTAGGATAGTGTGGGGAATATCTACATGAATAAGAACAAACACAATATTGACAGATGGTGATAGAAATTAGAAGGAAATATGTAAACAAAAAGATGTAATGGAAATAAACCAGGAGTGGCAGGTTATTTTAGGTCAGGCTGATGATTGAAGGTCCTAGAGGAGGTGGTGATGTTTGAAGTTAGTACAGGTAGAAACTAGGAAATTGAAGGTAAAGGAAGAGAGAAAGAGAAAGTAAGGAATCAGTACTGACTCCTATATTTTTTTTCTTATCTTAAACAATATGGCTTGTTTTGTGATTTACTAAGACAATGGGTTCACAATAAAAATGAATGAGTAAATGGATAAATAAATGAAATTATTAATGAAAAAATGAGTGAACCTATGAAAGTTTCCCTGTATTATGAATATGAGGATATTTGAGTGATACCCTGACATTATCACAATGCCCCTCCCAGTATTATTCCTCATAAATTCTACCACGATAGAGTCAAAGCACCTGACTCTTTCCTATGACAAGATGAGTTATTTCACCCTCATCTGGGGCATTCTCTGAGAGGTTGGCAGTGACCTTATCCTCTCTTTTTACTTACTAGTCCTTATAATCTTACATTCATTCTAATAGGCACTATGAGTTCTGACAACCCTGAAGGAAGAAGATATGCTAAGAATTTTTTAAAATCCTCATCAGAAGGCATGTTTTTATTGATTTGAGAAAGAGAAAAAGGGAGAGAGAGAGAGTTACAACGATGTGAAAGGGAAATACTGATTGGTTGCCTCACATACAATGCCCTTATTGGGGATCCAACCTGCAACTTAGGTATGTGCCCTGACTGGGAATCAAACCCACAACATTTTGGTGTATGGGATGACACTCCAATAACTAAGGCACCTGACCAGGGCTATGCTGAGATATATCTAGGACACTTAATTCATAAGATAATATCTGAAAAGCTGCTTTAAAATGTGATAAATGTCTTACTAATTTAATAACACAGCAGCATATCTTTGGTTCTAAGAGCACATATGAAACCACAATGCTGTTTGTCTCCGCCATCTCTCATGCTGGGTTCTCCATATGTACTGACATGTATTGGTTTCAGATGAAAGGAATAGCTATGTGTTCATGTCCTGTGGTCTGTGAATGGAATACAAAGGCATAATCCTTAGCTGCAGAGAACTGTAGGAAACATGTTGTGGAAAAGCAGTATGAGATTATGTGAATTATGGCCTTTCAACACATCAAATGAAAGAAGTAAGTTGAGAAGGACAATGCTTTTGTCTAAGTTTAGTTGTATTTGGATGTCTTGGATTCCTACGACCTCTTAACACCATTGTCCCATCACTATTTACATAGTGATAGTAAGGTTTATTTTTTTAAATTATGCTGATTATTCTTAGATATGGACAACCATACTACATATATTAATTGATGATAATTTCTTGCACAGGATTACTTAATTTCCTTTTTATTAGAACACACATAAATCAGCTGTGGAATCAATGACTTAATTAAAAAAATATATACTACCCAATATTTACAGTATGCAGCAAGCATATGGTATTACTTTTTCTTAAAGTTCAGTTGATTGTTTTACCCTTGAGCTGTTCTTCAGGGTTTTATGCACCAAGAAGGTAACAGAATAACAAATTCCTGGGTGGTTTCTATTTCTATCTCTGAGGGAAGAGGGTGTGTTCATGTGTTTCTTATACAGAATAGGCCTAGATTCATTGATGAGTGGCTTTTGGTCTTCAAAAGAAATGTATTTAATTTATTAACACCCATTTCTAGATGTACTAGATATTTATCATGGCTAAGAACCATACTTCCTCATTTTATGATTTAAAACTGCAGTTGTTATAGAATATTTAAATACAATATGATTAATAATTTTATTTTAAATTTTAAATATGAGATATGCATCTTATCCAAAACACATTCACTGAGGAACTGAGGTATCTGTTAGAAGAAAACACACATTAAGAGAAGGAAAGTCAAGTGAACAAGTATGACCCATATGAAATCCTGGTTCGTAGTACAGTGAAGATCACTCAGATTTGTTTTGCGGCCCAGATATCTATGGGCTTATGTTTTAGTTGTATGTGCTATAAAACATGTTTCACTAAAAAGCCTCTATAACAATGCTAGGGCATGAGCAGCATCCTTTGGACACTCACTTAGAATGAATAAATAAATAAATAAATAAAAGTAAAAGGAGAAAAGCAGTTCTTTGCCATTGACTAGAAGAAGGCTAGTCACCATCACCTGCAAGGATTCACAGGACCTATCACTTTCATACCTAGACTCTGAGCATAAACTGCCTGGCAGTAGCAGCATTTGGATGAGGAGATCCTAGTGTTTCTCAATAAACAGGGGACCTAGGACAAGAAATATTCAGGACAAATGGTTTGTTACTTAAATTCTCCCTGGTGATAGTGGTAGGAAAAATGGCAAAGTGAGAGGAACAGATTTTGATAATATGTGGTTTGAATTCTATTTTATCCACTTCATGTGTAACTTGGGTAAATTATATTTTTGAGATTAAGTTTTTTAGTCCTTGGAGATATATATTACAGATATATATATATTACAGATATATATATATATTAGTCAAAATAAATGAATGAAACCAATACTGCCCCCCTCCGCCCCCCCCAAAAAAGAAAAATTGTGACAGAGAAGAAACTGACCTGGCGCAGGCTTCACTCCTGCTCCGCCGCCCAACTGGTTTCCCTCCCTCCCCACCGCCAGGCTGGTTTCCCTCCCACTCCGCCTCCTTTCTGGCTTGTTTCCCTCCTGCTTGCCTCCTCCGCCTCCTTGGCTCCTTTCCTGTCTCCACTGCCTCTACTTTGCTCCCTTCTGCAGCGCTTTACTTCCACGTTGTCTTCAGTCTTCGCTGCCAGCTGGCATATGCAAATTAACAGCCATCTTGGTTGGGTTAATTTGCGTATGCTTGCTCTGATTGGCTGGTGGGCATAGCGAAGGTCTGGTCAATTAGCATCTTTGTCTTTTATTAGTGTAGATTTGGAGAAAGAAGATTTAGAAGAGTAAATGATTGATGGTAAAGAAAAATTAATTAAAACAAAAAATGCTAACTGTGGAAGGAGGATTAAAAACTTATGAGAAATTATAATGTATTGAAAATACTTGTGCTCGTTCTGATTGGCTGGTGGGCATAGCGAAGGTCTGGTCAATTAGCATCTTTGTCTTTTATTAGTGTAGATTTGGAGAAAGAAGATTTAGAAGAGTAAATGATTGATGGTAAAGAAAAATTAATTAAAACAAAAAATGCTAACTGTGGAAGGAGGATTAAAAACTTATGAGAAATTATAATGTATTGAAAATACTTGTGTATTAGTTTGCTAAGAACATTTAGAAACACTATTTAAGGGAGTTGTATTAAGTCACTTGAAATGATTTTTTCTTAATATTTTTTATTAAATCCTCCCAGAAACCTGGAGTCCAACAGGCATAACACATTCAACAGTCAGATACTGCAACAGAATATGTGAAAGAAAACAAAAACAAAAATAAAAACAGAGGGTTGTTTGAAAAGAAAAAATGTAACGAATATGACACCAAATATCTTACTGGTGATTCAAGCCAATCCAATGTTTTACAAAATAGTTATATAAACAGGTATTGAAACTATGTGTTACAAATGGGATTTATAAGAAAGAGTTTTGATTCATGTATTAGAACCCATACAGATAATAAAATAATCTCGGTGAACCCCAGAGTCATATATATATGTATAGTATGCACTCCATCAAAATAATGACAAATTTATCCAGATGGCAGACAATAGCTATTTGCAATTAAATGTAATTATTAAAATTCTTCAAATTACAGTTAAGTTCATTTAGATAGTTTTCTGCTCTTTGATCATAGCCAAAAGAGACTCTGCGAGTAGATATTTAAAACACATTTTTGAAAGGTCATTGATGATTCATACATGTTTTATGAAAATGTAAAAGTGCTTTTCTCCTTTTGACTCAACTCACTGTGGAGTAAAATTTCAATGTTTTTTAAAAAATATTACTTATTTGAACTTTAAAAAAATGCCAGTAGTATAAAGTTAGAGATAAGTAATGGGCCAATATAAGTTAAGTTGTACCTTCTTTATCATTAATGTGTATAGATTGAATACTTAATTATAATGTCATAATCAGTCATCCATGTCTATATGCAGTGATTAAACTAAAAAAAAATGGTGAAAAATGAATAGTGATGGGATTAGAGTATTTCCCATGCTCCTATTACTAGGGCAATCATTTAAAAATATGCATATGTATGGAGGTAATAGAGGGGAATTTAACTGATACATTTCACTTCTTTATAGCTGTCAGTGGTAAATATGCATATTATTTTTCTCCTTAGACCAAATTGTTAGCAGAACATGGATCATAATAGAGGTTTGCAGTTAAAGCCTTGGGCCAGAGTCACTCCCATCACCGCCATCACAAATCAAATCATTTTTAAAAAATGTCTCTATTGATTTTGAGAGAGAAACATCAATATGAGAGGGAAACATTGATGGGCTGTGTCCTGCATGCTCCCCATGACCCCCGTACCCCTTACCCCCATTGGAGATTGAGCTCCAAACTTACGAGCTTGATCCCCAGTAGGGGACATGCAGGAGGCAGCTGATCACAGATTCCCTCTCATCATTGGTGTTTCTATCTCTCCCTCTCCCTTCCTCTCTGAAATAAATAAAAAATATATTTTTAAGAAGTATAGGAAATGGTCTTTCAGTTTTGCTGTTACCGAAAAGACTGGTTTGTAAGCCAAGAAAAAAGAATTACTGTTATTTCAAACTCTTCAGTAATAAAGGAAACTTTTTTTATTTATTTCATACGAAACAGTGGCTACATTTACTTTTGAAATTTATTATGAGTATCTATCCATATGCTCACTTCTTAAAAAATGTTAAAACTGGATCATTTCCATTGGTGGCAGCAGTTGCTTCTGGGGTCAGAGGGGTTAAACCCTACACTGTTAATACTGTGATTAAATAAAACAGGGTCTTTCTCAATTTTTAATGTTTGGTATTCCTGCCAACTTGACTAACAAACACTGAAGAGAGAGAGAGAGAGAGAGAGAGAGAGAGAGAGAGAGAGAGAGAGAGAGACTTATTGGAAGGGACACCTCCTATTGAGAGACAATGCTTCCCCTAATGTTATTTTTCTTCCTCCTTTGTTATATTCACCTTAAGCAGCTGTTGTCAGACACCCAGTGTTCAAGCCCTGCTGGAAGTTGCAGCTATTGAAAAGAATTCAGAGTCAGAGATTTAAGAGGGTTTCCTGGTGTTTATGGAGAAATTCCAGCATTGCTGGAGCTTCTGAGCCATTGTGGTTTCAGAGAGGATATTTACTACCAAAAGACCTAATGCATTCAAGTCATTCAGAGAGATGTTAAAGGGATTTCAAACTGGAGTGGGTGAAACAAAACAAAACAAAACAAAACAAAACACAAGTATAAGAATAAACTCCCAGGTAAACTGTGGTGGGAATACAAGGAAAACAAAAAATGTCAATTTATACATTGAGGTCAAATAATTTTCTTCCTCTCAGGGGTGTCTTTGCTTTCTACCTTGCTGGGAAAATTCAAGCCAATGAGTGCTCAGCGCCACATCTACTGTCCTCCTGACATCTGTACCTACACATTCTGGCCTCCCTTCTGTTATGAGCAACCCTCTCTATTACCCTTTAAGGATAAATTCTCCACTTATTCCAGATCCCATTCCCCTTTCTTACTCAAGGATTTTGCTTGAACAATTTTCCTCTATCTCTTCTCTATCAGCAAGCTTCTCTCTTTCCTTGATCTTGCCCATTAATATTCACAAGGGCCAATATTTATCATATCTTAACAATAGTTGTCCTGATCCCAAATCCATTGTAGCTACTATTTCAATTTCACTTTGTCCTTATAGCAAAATGCTCAAGAAGTAATCAAAACTCATTACCACTGAAACTTTCTTCCTAGACATCCTGAAATCAACTACAATGAAGATTTCATTCCCACCGCTGCAGTTTTACCAGTATAAGCAAATGCCTACATGTTGATAAATCCAACAGTTAACGCTCAGTCATTATCTTACTTAAACTTTCAGTTTTTTTTTTAATGGTTCATATCCCTGGTTTTATACTAAAAACTTGTTCCTTTGCATTCTCCTTTCATGGTACTTCTTCCTCTAAACTTATTTAAAATGTCCCAAGATTGAGTCCTTTGATTGCTGTGATTTTAAATAATATTCATGTAATAATGACTCCCAAAATTTTATCTCTCACCTGACCTTCTTCTTAATCCCAGATTCATATGCAGGGGTGGGCAAAAGTAGGTTTAGAGTTATAATACAAATAAATAATGCAATTATTAATAAATAATAATAAAAGAATAAATTCAGTTTTATGTACTCACAATTTTAAACCTACATTTACACATCTTGTATTCAGATGCCTTCTTCATATATCCTCTTGGATGTCTAATAGACATCTCAAACTCAATAAATTGAGAAAAAAAACTCTCTCATAGTTCACAATGAATTCACTTGCAAATTCTCTCATCTTTACCTTTAAAATATATCTTAGATTGTACCACTTTCACTGCCAGCACCATGGGCCTACTCTCTTCATCTCTTTATAGCACTTTCATTTGTTTCCTACTTTCCTCAGTTTCTATCTTGCCACCTGTAGTCTATTCTCAATAGAGAAGCTAGAGTGATACTATTAAATGTAAATTTAATTATGTGTCTCTTCTCTTCAAAAACCTCTGATGCCTCTTCATCTCATTTAGAATAAAAACCAAAGCCTTTTTCCATGGTCTAGAACAGTGATGGCGAACCTATGACACGCGTGTCAGGGGTGACATGCGAACTCATTTTTTTGGTTGATTTTTCTTTGTTAAATGCCATTTAAATATATAAAACAAATATCAGAAATGTAAGTCTTTGTTTTACTATGGTTGCAAATATCAAAAAATTTCTGTATGTGATATGGCACCAGAGTTAAGTTAGGTTTTTCAAAATGCTGGCATGCCAAGCTCAAAAGGTTCGCCATCTCTGGTCTAGAAGGCCCTACAAAATCTGTCTCCCTAGTATCTCGCTGGTCCTATCTATTCCAGTTGTGCCCCTCACTAGTTCTGCTCCTTCTATGCTGGCCTCCCAGCTCCTGGAATATGTCAGCCATTCTCTGCCATCAGTGCTTTGTCTTAATGTTTCTCTGCCTAATATGATCTTCCTCCCAGTGCTTGTAAGGCTTTCCTTTAAGATTTTGCTCAAATGGAATATTTTGTAAAGAATTACCAAACTACCCTATTTACAATGCAATTCCTCACTGCCCTTCCCTGCTATTTTTCTTTCCTGTATAGAATGAACTACCTCCTAATTAATTATAATATCTGCCTTTCTCCAATAGAATGTAACTTTACAAGGGTAGTGATTTTAGCATATTTTTCTACTGTATCTCAGGTACGTAGTGTGTGGCATGTGATAGCTTCTAAAAATACATCTGTTAAATAAATATATTTTAATTGGACTGAATGAAATCTGCACAACTTTCTTTTTCTTTAATTTTGAGAAGGAAGCCTTTCATATTTCTTTTAGATCCTCTTTTAAGTACACAACATAATTGAGAGGGCCAAGTACTTTTTTTTTTTTTTACAGAGTGGAAGGAAGAGGGATAGAGAATGAGAAACATCAAAGAGAGAGAAACCTCAATCAGCTGCCTCCTGCACCCTGCCCCCACTGGGAATGTGCCCACAACCAAGGTATATGCCCTTGACCGGAATCGAACCTGGGACCCTTCAGCCTGCAGGCCGATGCTCTATCCACTGAACCAAACCAGTTAGGGCCCAAGTACTTTTTAAGTTGCATAAACCTTTTCACTAGCCATCCAGTATATTTTTAGCCAGTTTTAAAACTTTATTGTGACATTTTCAAATTAGTAGAACGGTTGAGTCTGAATTTTGGAGTCATACTGTCAGGTTTTGATATCATCTCATCAACTTTCTAGATGTGGGATCTTGGGCAGCTCACTCAATATCTCTATTGGCACATTCAATATCCTCTTCTGTTAAATGGGGATAGTAAAATAATAAGCCAATGCGGGTGTCTGCTAACCTAATTCTTGTAATTTTATTGTCTGCCTCTGTAGTCCCTGCTTCCACGGAACCAAAACAGCCAGGGCTGCTTTGTCTTTTCTAAAACATGTAAGAGATCTTAGGTCAACAAGGCTCACTTAAATTATCTTTATAATTAAGAATTTCTGTTCCTCTGTAAATGAGAAAGATTCAGGATGTTTCTAATCTTTCAAACTCAAGTGTGTTTATGTCATTTTTGAAGATAACTATCGTTCGTAAGCCTGTGATATTATCACTGGAAGAGATTACTTTTCGTTACATAGCTGAGTCCACATGCTTTTCATTTGAAAGTGAACAGCTCATTTATCTGAGTGTTTTATGATGTCAATGTCCTATAATTATTCAATTATTCTTTAATTAAATAATAGCACAAGGTATTATATTAGTGAATTTAGTAAGGAGGTAACATGCAAATGAATTATAGGGTGATAATACCTGAAGCAGTAGCTAGAGCAAGGAGTGTATAAGGAAATAAGATTATTACAGAAGAGTAAAGGTTTAATTTTAAAAATTCTGTTCTTTTCTAAGATAAATGAATATACTAAGATCTGGGAAAGTTAATTGAATGTCTCTCGGTCCAAGGCTGCCAATTGTACCTGAGAAACTTCTTCAGAATATCAAAACAATACTACTTTCAGATTCTCCTGTTGTTTTCTCTGGGCTGTTATATTTGAAATTTTTACTCTCAGGGCATGATTCACTAAAGTTAAAAGATGATTCTCTTTCATTGGATATCCGACTTCTGTTCACTTCAGTCTCACCTGTCTGTTGGCTTGTCAATATTAATTAATTAGCGCAAAATAAGAAACACTTTGGCATTAAGTGTTCAAAGTAGCCCTATTAGCTTTTTGTGTTTCAGAAGAAAGTCTCTTTCTTCTAGACAGCCAAGGTAGGAGACAACAGTTCTCCTTTCAGATATGTTGGACACAATGCCTACTATTGACATTTTATTAAAAGGGAAGAAACTCAGATATATTCCACATTTCCCCAGTAACACTAAACCCACTGGCAGCGGTTTTGCTCTTGCCAGCCCCCAAGGGGTGTAATGGGTTCAGTGAAAGTCACAGACCCAGGACTGTTTATCCACTAAGCTTATATGGTTTTCGCCTTGCTGCCATTGGGTCTAAGAACCCTGCTGCTAAGTCTCTTTTAACTTGGTCCAAGGCGAGTACTTCCATGAACATCTTTGGAAGAAAGCAAGTTCAGGATGTCCTAGATTCTCAGATGTTTAACATTCAATGTGACTCTTCTCTTAACTCTTGTACTTTTTAGAATTTTAAAAATAAAATGAGAATTTACTCTTGCCCATTTAGGTATAGATATTTCTGCTAAAGGTTTTCAGAAATGTTGTCCTGCTATGCCATTGTCAAAGCCAAGAGCCTTTCCTCTTGACATATCTGATTAAACCGCAGTACTGGGGGGAGGGGGATTCCATAATAAGAATCCTGACATGCATTTTTTTTTAATGTGAAGAAAAGACACACTAGTGTATGTGCAAAAGGAAGAGTGGTACTAATAATATAAACTACAATTCATTGATCACATAATAGGTACCACACCCCTAATGTTTTCTTCATATTATTTTTACATTCATAAAATTTTGGTGAGGTAATTATAACCATCTCCATTTGATAGTCAGTAAAACTCAGGATTGCTGAGTTTCAGAACTTTACAAACCTCACACAGCTGGTAACTTTTAAAGGATGGCTCTTAATCTAACTTTCTGATCACACTGCCACTGTCTAATTGTCACTAATTCTATTATTACAGTTTCACTCTGGTCCTGAAAAATTAACCCAATTTATTTAATCTATTTTAATCTCTGATATTCTTCTGTAAAAATGAAAACTATCATCCACCTTGTTAATATAAGAAATGTCCAAACCTGTAGAAAATTTTTATGAGTTTATTTGAGCCAAACTGATGATAATTGCTAGGAAGCAAAGTCTCAATGGATTGAAAAAATGCTCTTGAGAATGGCAGTTTCACAGCTTATTTTTTTCATTAGAATCAAAGGAGAAAACATAAGGGGGATTACATGAAATACATTGGTGGTAGATCCAGGAGCGGGAGAAAGCAAAGCAGGAAACTCAGATTGGATAAGAAATAAAGTTGAGAGACAAATATGTACTTTTTAAAAAACATTGGTTGGTATAGGATAGTTAATACTTAACATTTACAGAACATAGAGGTGGTATTTAGGGAAGAAGATACCAATGAGGGATTCTGTGATCTTGCTCTGGTCTGGTGGGTGTATCCTGAGGGGAAAAAGGGGATTACTTTGAATGCAGAAAGACAATAGACAGCCAGGGCAGTGTGGCTCAGTGGTGGAACATTGACTTATGAACCAGGAAGGATTGAACCCCAATGTGGGGCATGCCGGAGGCAGCCGATCAATGATTCTCATCATTGATGTTTCTATCTTTCTCTCCCTTTCCTTTCCTCTCCGAAATCAATAAAAATATATTTTTTTAAAAAGACAGTAGATAGGCTTACTTAAGGTAAAGATTCACCTTTGGAAGCCACAGGCCTAGGATGTCACTATCAGCTATGATTCACTTTTAGTTAGGAATTTTTATGTTCAGATCATTGGAGCCATCCATTGGTTTCTGAGTTTATAGACCTTGTCAGGTTTAGTATGTGGCCTCTTTTAAAAATTTATTTATTTTTATTTTTAAAATATATTTTTATTGATTTCAGAGAGGAAGGGAGAGGGAGAGGGAGAGATAGAAACATCAGTGGTGAGAGGGAATAAGTGATTGACTGCTTCCTGCATGCCCCCTACAGGGGATCAAGCCCACAACCTGGGCATGTGTCCTTGATTGGAATTGAAACTGAGACCCTTTGGTCTGCAGTTGGACACTCTATCCATTAAGCCAAACCGGCTAGGCATGTGGCCCCTTATTTTGTCCATAATATCAAGGGACTCAAGTGAAATTAACTCATGCATATTAACAGCTCTGTAAATTACAAATCACTATTAATAAACATCTTAATATTACAATATTTTGAAAAAACTATTATTTCTCAAGTAGCTGTGGGAAATAATGGAGGTCATAAATGAGTCAAAATCAAATTCAGTTTAAATTGTGTCAAAACACAGTATAAAAGTTATTTGACTTAAATAGATTTATTTGGTTAAAATTAAACCCTGTATTTACAAACACATTTATCAAAAACATTTTTCCAGACATTACCTAAAAGTAAAAACTGAAAGAAATACAATAATTAAAGAACACTGAAGATAACATAAATTCCCTTATGAACAATGGACAAAAGTTTATTCGCTTTGTTAAAATAGACCATTTTTCCATACATAGCAAATATTCCACAATAGAGTCCAATTTTTCCATATTAGAATGTGGCCTTGGTTAACCAGGTACAGTCCAACTTATCTTTCTTCATCCAAAACACCAACATCTGTGACAGATGCAGTTTCCAACCACAAGATCTTTGCCCTATACCACTCCTCCCTCACCCCATTCTCAGTCCCTTTATGGCTATCAACAGAAGGAAGTAAACATTGGCCCGGAAGATTGCAATTCTGACAAAACTTCATAGTAACCAAAGTACAAGAGTACATTGTCCTCACTTCAACATGTGATCATGCTTCCCATGTGTTAAATAAGAGACACCTTCATATAGAGAGACATATTCCAAAAGGGGCTTTATTGCTCTCTCTTTCCTCTACCCTATACCTCAATCTACATATCATAGGTGATTTCAAGTACTTTTTTGGAGTTATTTGCCTATAATTATCTTAATAGCATTCTCTCTCTCTCTCTCTCTCTCTCTCTCTCTCTCTCTCTCTCTCTCTCTCTCTCCCCCTTCCACCCCTCTCC
>NW_006290553.1:310354-311328 GCF_000327345.1 Myotis davidii
AATAGATAGATGATAGATAGATAGATAGATAGATAGATAGATAGATAGATAGATAGATAGATAGATAAGGGAGCTACAGTTTTGCCACCCTGAAGCTGCCTTTTGGGATATTGATTTTAAACTAATCATTAAGAAGCAAAAGACTCAGAAAGAAATTTTGTCACTTCGTCTTTCCTCAGGAAGAAAATCTTAGGATGCTTGCCTTAGCCTAATTCTAATTGAGTATGGCGGATGGGATGGCTTCAGGCCCCTGATAGTTAGATCTCCCCTGTGTCTCATTGAAGCAAGATTTGCTGCATCATGTGCTCTGCTCTTCCTCAATTTCCGGTAAATAATCCATTCTCACTTTTGATATCTAAGATCTTGACCTGCTTTTCTTCCATTGTCCAAAATGGCATATATACTCTATTTTGCCTCACTGTCTTTGGACTTTTCCTGAATTCCCATGGGTACATATTAAAATTTGATTTTCTTCTGCTAATCTGTCTCTGTTAATTTGATTAGCCCAGCTAGAAGAATTTAAAAGATGACAGGGAAAAGTATTATTTTTTGTTATAATTATAGGATGTGTTTTGACTTCACTTCCCGTTCTAGCTTTTCTGTTTCTTGAGCCTAGTTTCAAAACAATTTTGTTTTAATATCAGATGGCACAGGATAGTCAAACACCAACAGTGGAAGAACAGTGGATAGGGGAGCATGAAGAAGGGATACTGAGTCTGAGAAAAAGATGAGGCTTTATGGGGTGTTAGAGAGAAAGATTATAAGGCAAAACTTCTATCTAGATTCCCAACCCCTAACACTGCCACATTCACACCATTCCTCTGAAAGTGAGTCATATATAGTACACCTGAACTATAAGACTATATTCCCACATAGCTAAAAACTGAAACTGTACCTTTCAATAACCCATGGGATTGTCCTTTACCCTACTACTTCTGTGCAGGGGAGGTATGTATGAGTCTATGTGTGTGTGT
>NW_006290553.1:311377-318053 GCF_000327345.1 Myotis davidii
GGGATTGGCCTTGCCCCAGTGCAGTCTGGGATCTTTCTGAAGTTAGGTGACCTTCAGGTTCTTGACTCATCCAGGAAAGATTCCAAAGATGAATCAGAGTGAGAACAAAGCAATTTTTATTCAGGTAGAGAAAGAGAAAGAGGCAAGGGTCCAGGTGGCTCTGTGAAAGAAGCAAAAAGTACGTGTCCTAGTGGAGGAGGGCCAACTTGCCAAGTTGTACTGATGGTCAATTAGTTCCTGGGATTTTATGGGTTTCCGTTTTAAATTTTGTGGTGCCAAATTCTGTCTCTGCCTCCTGGTAGTGAGGGGACCTTGCTGTTGTGACTTCCAGGACCCCATAGAGGTTTCCTGCCCTAAATTGTTTCCCTATGATCATGTGCAGAAGCAATGGGCTTTGGTGAGAGGATGTCAGCTCCTACTTCCTTGCACCACTTGTTGGGATTGTTCCCTAACTTCTCTCTATCCTGCCCCATCCTCTCTAGAACTCTGATGTTTCTGTTTTATATGCTTCCGCCTCTGTGTATGACTAGTCTCTTATATTTGGTATCTGAGGCAGATTTGTTGACATCTTCATTTCACAAGGTACTAGCTGTTAATTCTTGGAAAAAATATTCCAACCCTTTTAGTGTTTATAACAGGTGACTAATGAGAATGTCATTGAAATGTTTGTTAAGTATAACAGAGAATTTGATTGGAATTAAGATTTGTGAGTCCAGAACTGGGTCATGCATGCTAGTGAGACAGTTTAAAGAAAAAAGAATAGAAACTCAAGAGATCCAAAGGTTGCATCAAGTCTTATGAAGGGGTAAAGTTTTTGCCTATGTCTTATTATATAATCTTAAGTGTAAATAATATACTAAAGTCAACACCCTGTATGGCATCCTATATAATAAAGAGGTAATATGCAAATTAACCCTCATGCCCTCACAAGATGGCTGCTTATGACCAAGCTGGTAGGGGGGGTTACTGAGGGGTGACCAAATGACGGAACAGCAGGCTGCATAGGGTGACCAGGCCAGCAGGGGAGGGAGGGCTGTGGGGGGTGACCAGGCCAGCAGGGGAGGGAGGGCTGTGGGGGGTGACCAGGCCAGCAGGGGAGGGAGGGCTGTGGGGGGTGACCAGGCCAGCAGGGGAGGGAGGGCTGTGGGGGGTGACCAGGCCAGCAGGGGAGGGAGGGCTGTGGGGGGTGACCAGGCCAGTGGGAGGGCTGTGAGGGGTGACCAGGCTGGCAAGGGGGGGTAGTTGGGAATGACCAGGCCAACAGGGGGGGCAGTTGGGTGTGACCAGGCAAGCAGGGGGGGGCACTAAGGGGTGACCAGGCCAGAGAGGGGATAGTTAGGGGCAATCAAGCAAGCACTCAGAGGCAGTGAGGGGTGATCAGGTTGGCGGGGGGGCAGTTAGGGGTGACCAGGCAGGCAGGCACGTGAGCGATTAGGAGTCAGTGGTCCAGAATTGTGAAAGGGATGTCTGACTGCTGGTTTAGGCCCAATCCCCGGGATCGGGCCTAAACTGGCAGTTGGATATCCCTGGAGAGGTCCCGGATTGGAGAAGGTGCAAGCTGGGCTGAGGGACCACCTGTCACGAATTTAGTGCACCGGGCCTCTAGTCTATATATATAAAGAGGTAAAATGAAAATTAGGCTGGGATGCCATAATGGTCACAACCAGCTCAGGAGGAGAGGCCAGGCATCGGCCCAGAGCCTGAGAGAACAACAGACAGGGTGGCTCACACCCAGCCCCAGCAGCCTGTGGCATGGCCGCTGGGGCTCAGCACGGGCCCGGAGCCAGAGAGAACAACACACAGGGCGCCAGATCAGGGGGCACAAACCCACAGGGGGGCCGGAGTGGAGACACAAACCTGCAGGGGGGCCTGGGCCCATAACAGCCCCAGAGCTGTGGCATGCCAGCAGTCCTGCCTCTGCTCAGGAACTGCAAAGGAAATACCTTTCTTTTCTTTCTTTTTTTTAAAAAAATTATATTTCTTTATTGATTTTAGAGAAGAAGGGAGAAGAAAGAGAGAAACATCAATGAGAGAGAATCATTGATAGGCTGCCTCCTGCACGCCCCCAACTGGGGATTGAGCCTGCAACCCAGGCATGTGCCCTTGGCCAGAATCGAACCTGGGAACCTTCAGTCTGCAGGCTGATGCTCTATCCATTGAGCCAAGCCAGCTAAGGCTGGAAATACCTTTCTGACCGCTCATTGGCTAAGCTTGCAGTATGCTACTTGCTTGGATAATAAGAATACAAGAAGGAATCTAGGGTTTTTCTACCTCACTCCTAGAGGGAAAAAATGAAGGTCCACTGCTGGAGGGGCTGAGAAATGTCATATCCTTCTCAAGCTGGTTTGGCTCCATGGATAGAGCCCCGGCCTGTGGATTGCAGGGTCCAGATTCAATTCTGATCAAGGGCATGTACCTAGGTTACAGGCTCCTCCCTGGCCAGGACCCAGGTCAGGGCTCATGCAGGAGGCAACCAATCGAAGTGTGCCTCTCACATTGATGTTTCTTTCTGTCTTTCCCTTTCTCTTCCACGCTCTCTAAAAATCAATGGAAAAATATCCTCAGGTGAGGATAAAAAAAAAGAAATGTCATATCCTATGAAAAAGACATCTTGAAAATGCCTAAAGAAAGTTGTCATTTTTTTGTGGTGAAGGGACTGGAGTCCATGTTGATGAAAAAAAAACAAACACCTTTGTGGCTACAGTGGCCATCAGTGGCAACAGAAATGGGGTGATAGGGGTGGGGCCTTTCCCTGATCAGCCCAGTCACCTCCCACAGAGAGAGGCCAGACTGTAGCTTAGGCCTGCTCCCCATCAAGACATTCCCTGTCAGTAGGACATCCCCTGAGGGTTCCCGGACTATGAGAGGGGGCAGGCTGGGCTGAGGGACCCCCTGCCCCCTGTGCACGAATTTTATGCACTGGGCTTCTAGTCTATACTAATAAAAGCCTATGTGGTTGTCACACCCTCACGCCATCATGCCCTCATGCCCTCATGCCCTCACGCTGTAACAATCCATCATCAGGAGGCTGCATGGGCAGCAGGCATGAGCGGGTGGGTGGGGCTTTGACGCTGCGTGCGCGGCATGGAGGCAGGTCCTGGTGGCTCCACATGGTGATGCCAGGGTTCCGCACAGCGACACCAGCACCAGGTCCTTGCGGCTCCACACGGAGCCGCAGGGACAGGTCCCAGCAGCTCCACACAGCAACACTGGGGCACAACCCCAGGTCTGGCCTACCTCTTTGGGGCAAACCATCGAGGAGCCCTGGATGAGTGGGTAGGGCCTACCTCTTTGGGGAGATTGATCACGGGGCTCCCACACTGTGAGGGGGCACAGGCCAGGCTGGGAACTCCCCCCCCCCGAGTGCTCAAATTTTGTGCACTGGGCCTCTAGTCCTATATAATAAAAGCCTAATATGCAAATAGACCTAACGGCGGAATGACCAGTCGCTTTGATGTGCACTGACCACCAGGGGTCAGATGCTTAATGCAGGAGCTGCCCCCAGCCTGAAGGCCCCAGGCCAGCCAAGGCAGGTTCCAGGAAGGGCCCCCTCCAGTCACCCACCCCCTGGTCGCCCCACACAGGGAGGCAACTGGCAGCAGCGTGGGAGGAGGGGGACATGGATGGCCTGCAAGCAGGTGGTGGGGCCAGTGGGGTGGCTGGGGGATGGAGAAAGCCAGTGCTGCCCTCCCCTATTGCCCTGCAGGCCAGCCAAGGAGGATGCCACTGCCTCCCCACCCCCCATTATCCTGCTGGGCACCCCACAGATTGGCCCTGATCACCAGCCAGGCCTAGTGATCCCACCTGTGCAAGAATTTCATGCACTGGGCCTCTAGTCTTAAATAAGTCATCAATCATGATTCAGAAAAAAAAAAAAAAAAACACTAATTTTTTAAGGTATCTCAATCTAAAGTTATTGTTTTTTAAATGAAGTCACAAAGCATGTACTTTTCAATTTAGAAAAAGAACTAAAATAAATTTCATAGTTTTAAGTAATGTCTCATTTTTGCTATTTTATCTTCTTGGGAACTATATCAAAAATCTAAATGAAGTTTAATTATTTTATTTAAAGTATTGTTTTTAAGCAAGTAAGAATATTGGCAAAATTTTGAACACTTGGAATAGTATGACTCATTTTATTAAATATCATACAATTAATTATACTAAATGATGAATAGTAATTCATGATCATAAACCTATGATAATGCCTTATTTAATGTTTAAACTTTTAATGTGTAAATGATTTGATTTCTAACTAAAATCATTTGGTGTTAAAAGTCAAATTTTTAAAATTAAGCCATTGTCTAGTTATACTATAATGTGGACCCTAAAAGATCCACTGAACAATTAGTGAATCACAGAAACATTCTTCAAACTTTGTACAGAATGCTTTAGGTCCAGCAATTAAGTTAAGTTATAAAGTTATGATTAATATAATTTAAGGCTGGACCTATTTGAGAACCAGGTGGACATGAATTGACATATATTTACACATATAGTTTATATTTTGATGCCTGAATAGTTTGTGATGGAGATCCATGGAAAATTTTCAAGCAAAAGAATGACGTAAACATATTAGCAAAATCACTCTGAGAGTGAAAGGATCGATTGGGGTAGAGGAAACTTATAATACTATTAAAACAATCTAGTAAGGTAATGTGGTGAGGATAAGATGGGAGGAAAGATCCAGGGGCCTTTTAATAATTGGAATCTATAGAATTTGCTGATAGATTAATCAGATGCAATTTTGAGGAGGAAAAAGAAGTTTGTAGTGAGTTATAGGTCCGGTAAGTAGTGATGGAATCATTCCCAATTTATTATTAAAGGAAGAAAGACACATTTTCAGGGATGATGATGAATCTAATTTTGGGTACCATATGATTAAGGAACCTGTGGAATATCTTGATGAGATGTCCACTGAGGAGGTAGAAGTTTAGGTGGGAATGTAGAATTGAGGTCTGAGTTGGCATTATTTGCATACAAAGGGTAGCTGAAGTGATGTCTGTAATACATTAATCAATTAGTTCATACACATAAAGGCAGGAATAATGACTGGAAATAATTCAGTAAATGTTACCTACTACTATGATCTCTCAGGAAGAGTTTAGCAAGTGCTAAGTGGGACAGACCTTAGAAAAAGTCATGTCCTCTGAAAGTCATGCTATAAAATCAACAATAATGAATGAGGACTGAGATATGAAAAGTCACTGTAAGAAAAATGGCTCCCATAAGACTTGCCTAGAGTTACTAATATAGCTATTATTATTACCTGGGACACTTGCCATTGCTAAGTCCTTCTCATTATTTATTTAGTTTTAATTTTAATTTTTTTTTTTGCATCCTGACAGATAAAAATAAACACTCAAAGTAAAGAAACTCCCAAGTGTCAGAACAATGTGTTTCAGTTGTACTTAATGGTGGCTGTCTAACAGGCAGTATGTACCGATGACACAGACAGCAGCTTCTGCACATGCTTATTCCCCACAGTGTCATGGATGTGGTACACTTTGGATAAACATTTGATGAATGCTATATAATAAAGAAGGAATATGCTAATTGACCCTCATGTCATTGCAAAGATGGTGGTGTCCACAGCCAATAGGGAGGGAATATGCTCATCGACTGCCCCACCCTCAAAGATGGCAGCGCCCACAGCCAATAAGGAGGGAATATGCTAATTGACTGTCCCACCCTCAAAGATGGTGATGCCCACAGCCACAAGATGGCAGCGCCCAGTCCCCTCAGCCCCACTGGGGCAGCAGCTGTGCTGCAAGGCTGGGCCCACCCCCTGGCAGGTCTGGCTGCTCTTTTGTGCCTGCCTCTGAAGACCCCCAGTCCCCTCAGCCTCCCAGCCTCCCAGGGCTGGCCCAAGGTGCAGGTAACCAGGGCCGGCCAAGGCTTGCACTGCCGGCAGTGGCAGTAGCAGAAGTGTGATGGGGGCATCACTTTCTCCTGATTGTCAGGTCACCTCCCACACCTGAGGGCTCCCAGACTGTGAGAGGGGGCAGATCGGGCTGAGGGACCCCCCTCCAGTGCGTGAATTTTCATGTACTGAGCCTCTAGTTAATAAATAAATGGTTATTTACCATGTTCACTGTTCAATTGTAAAATGATTGCTGTTATTAACTAACTAATTAATTAATTAATTAACTAACTAACTAACTACTATTGCCTAAATGTAAACCTGATTGGTGATTGGTTGACCAGCAGTGGGGAATTAGTGTAAAGAGATCACAGGGGAAGGAGAGAAAAGGCATTTTGATGTTGAGGTTTGGGGAGTCAAGATTTGGGAATTCACAGAAATTCAGAGGTCTTGGTCTAAAGACCAAGAGTAGTATTCATAAAGAAACCCAGAGGGTCAGCTCTAAGAGGTACCAGGGCTGTGAGAAGGCATGGAGCCTGTTTTCAGGCTCTTATATTTATTTATTTATTTATTTTTTAATTTTTTAAAATTAAATCTTTATTGTTCAGATTATTACATTTGTTCCTCTTTTCCCCCCCATAACTCCCCTCTTCCCAGTTCCCGCCCCACCCTCCACCCTCACTCCCGACCCACTGTCCTCATCCATAGGTGCATGATTTTTGTCCAATCTCTTCCTGCATCTCCCACACCCCTTTCCCCCCAAGAATAGTCAGTCCATTCCCTTTCTATGTCCCTGATTCTATTTTTCCTGGA
>NW_006290553.1:318993-324320 GCF_000327345.1 Myotis davidii
GGCTCTCAGTCCCATCCCTAGGGGCTCTGCCTCACAGAGTCCAAGCAACCGCTGCAAACCTCGGAGAGAAAGCTGCCTTCGAGTTCCGACCAAAGCCAGGCAGTCCCGCTTCTCCCGTTTGAGTCTGGGTCCCTAGAGACTCGCCCGGCTCTGGAACTCAGAGTCTGAAACTCCCTCCCGATTGAAAACACCAACCATGCCCTCCGTCTCCAGCCCGCTCCATGCACACTCCGCACCTGAGGATTTCACTTCAGCACTGCGCCTCCTCTGAGTCTGGGTATGATATTCTCTTTCCTTCTAGTTGCAGAATTTCCACTCAGCCAGCCCTCCTATGGTTCTGGATGATGTCCGTTCTGTCTTCTAGGTGTATCCCTGAATTGGTTGTTCGAGGCAGCAATCTCTGGCGTTAACCTATGCCGCCATCTTGGTTCTCCCTTCAGGCTCTTGTATTTAGTACAGTAGCCAGACTTTTCTGGATTAAAGGGTCATCCATTTCTGCTTGGGAATATGTACTGTTGAAAACCTCCTGAGAAAAAAATTCCCCATGATGAACGTATCTCCATCTCATAGATTATATCTTTCCTACTAGGACCTACAAGGCATCATGAAACCAGGATATTTTTAGAACAGTGATGAAGAATCTTTTTACATATGGGGTAATTCAGGAAAAGACAAAACAAAACATGACACACAAAGCACAAATTTTCCCATTTGAAATGGTAATAACTATAGGGTGGGCACTCATGCATCCCTTACTGAATAAAAGCAGAGATAAGATGCCATTTCTTCTTGGTCACTAAAATATTACTACTTGGCATGCATGAGAGGTGGTTATAGAGAACAGTTTTCTACATAGTGAATTAACTTTAAGTTTCACATTTGCTTAGTGTTACTTGTGTGCCAACCTCTACATACTGAGTGTCAGGAGGGCAGGGATTTTCTCCCCCAAGGCACTGAGGATTTAACTTTGAACTAAATCAAAGCTAATCGCAGTTGCATTTAAGTAGGGGAGGAAAATGTGTGCTAAAAGAAGGAGAAAATTCACTTCCCTCCCCTACTAGTAAGTACATATGGTAGGCGTGCTCCATAAACATTTAAGTCTGAATTCATTGGTACTCTTGAGAGGTGGACTAATTATATGCCTTGGGCCTTCCATTGCACTGATGCAATGAACATATATGTGTATCTTCCTCTTCCCTTTCCTATCTGCTAGACCCATACTTTTTCTTCAAATGCAGCTCAAATATCACCGCTTTCTGAAATCTTATCAACTAACTACAGAATCAATTTACTTTGGTATATCATTGAAATAGTATTGCAATTTATTTTCATTATTATTTACATATTATCATTGCCACTAACTTATGAGTTCTTGAAAGCAATGACTATGTTTAATTTCTTTGAAAATCCCATGTATAATACAGTGTAAATAATGTAGGCCCACAAGAAACACTAGTTGAGAAATGGACTTTTATTTTTAAAACTTAATTCTTGTCTCAGAGTTTACATTTTATAGTTATTTAACAACTTTTGCAAAAAAGTCTAGGTCCTCAGATCATATTTCTGAGGATTCTAGATCCTTGTCTTATGTTCATATCTGACCACTTCACCAAGGAATCTCTCCCATGACAGAGAATATTTCAGGTACCCAATGGCTCACCCCCATTAAAGTCATTTTCCATTAGTCTCACAACACTTCCTGTCACTGAAAGGTAACACTGGATAACAGAAATCAAAGTAATCTAATTAGTTTGGGGAACCATGTTGAAAAAATATTATTTTGAACAACTGTAAAAATTAGGAGGCTCTCCATGGGATGTATATTTATTTATTCATTAGAGAAAATACTGAACTGCTCGTAGCAGTCAAGCTAGCAGGATGGAAGAAATTATATACTTTGTTTGTCTTGGTTCCCACAACATTTTTAATCTCTACAAAGCAGTGAACAGCTGTTATACCGGCAATCTGCAGTATATTTTGGGCAAGTAGGGCAGCAGGGTGACTGATGCGCACTGTAATGGCATTATAAGTGACTCACTGGAGTGCAATTACCAGTATAGTTGCCACATGCTTGGTTTACGTTTAGGTTAATCGGTTCCTTAGCAGATTTCACTCTGTTTTCCTCTGGTACACTTGAACACTTTATTCTCTTGCTTGGGAACCTAAGCATAGTTTATTTGAGTTGTCTCCTGGTTAAATTTTGTACGTCACCTTTGCTGCAATTTGCTGTTTTTCCTGAATCCTGTTTGACCCCACAGACCAGTTTGCAAACTGTGCCACTGTGCAAAATGTAATCATTTATGAATTCCCAAGGCCTCATGCATCTTAGCAACCAGGAGCCTCTCCAATGAGCATGCTAGTGTCTTTATTTTTATGGTTGACACTATTACAGATATCTCCATTTCTCCCCTCCCCCCCTCCACCCACATTTCTTACTCTTATTATTCATGGTCATTGGGACATGAAGGGAGGGAATGGTGTTAATTCTTTACATGGAGTGGGTATCTCATAGGCAACTCATGGGCCCTGCAACTTGCAAATGACCAGAAGAGAGTGATTTTTGGAGCACTCCATGAACTATTGCCTAACATTATAAAGGCAATCAAGGCAATACCTTCAAATTCTATTTGTTTACACCTCATTTTTCTATTTGGAAGCAAAGCTGAATTTTTTCCTCCTTTTAGCAAAACTGATAATTTTCTTCCCCTACTAAAAAAAATCTTTAATATATCCCTACTGTTTTAGACAGAATTTTAATTTTATTAATGTAGCCATCATGGCAGACAGACTCTGCAGTGTCCCCACTTATTCCCACCTCTGAGTTTATGCCTTGTATTACCCCCTCTTCTAAAACATGGGGAGAGTCTGTAACTTACTTCTAATCAGTAGTATATGACAAAGGTGATAGTATGTGATTTCCATGATTATGTTATATTTTGATGGTGTAATCACTCTTCAGACTCTTGGTGCCTTGATGAATGAAATAAGTGGTCATAATAGGAAAGCCCAAAGGGCAAGAAACAGTGGTAGGCCTTTAGGAATGGGGACAACAGCTAGGAATTGAGGGTGGCTTCTAGCCAACAGCTGGCAAAAACAACTGATGCTAAAACACACACACACACACACACACACACACACACACACACAACAAAACAAAAACACAAAAAGCAAACAAACAAAAAACAAAACTGATGCTCAGTCAGTCCTACAGTTGCAAGAAACCAAATAGTGCCAACAACTCTGTGAGCAGGAAAGAGGGCTCTTCCCCAGCTGAGCTCCAGGCCAGAATGCAGCTGACTCCCGGACAGTAGCTGTGAGACCCTAAACAGAGAACTCAGGTAAACTGCCCAGCCTCCTGCCCCTCATACATTTTGAGGTAATAAATATGTATTGTTTTAAACACTGAAGTTATAATTTGTTACACAGCCAGAGAAAACTAATATGACAACCAAAGGCTTCTATAATTGTAGTTATCCTTTTAGCTTCTCCTTACACTCACATGTGTGTTGTAAATGGTTGTCACACAAGACTATCCTTTAATAGTCAGGAATTTTATCTGCAAAATGCAGTATTATGAAACTCACTGGAGTACAATTTTCTTCATTATAATGGTGTATAATCATACTCGAAAAGTTTTTGTATTAAATTATATGACACATGGAAGCACTTATTGTAATTTTTGGAACATTGTAGGCACTCAGTAAATATTAATTTCCCTTCTTTTTCACTTTTATTTTCTTTCTAAAGTGTCATTTTCATCTCCAGTCTCTATGGCTTAAATCTTCTTGTTTTGTCTTTCAAAACTGCCCTTCACACTCATCTCCATGAGCATAACACCCCGAAACTTCAGCTTAGATTTAATTACTCTACGAAACAAGAATCTTAAACATATAATGTAAATTATGATTAAGATATGAACTGACTTACAATTATGCTAAGGAAGATAGGACATGTCTATGTAAAAAGCTGAGTGTCTAGCATAGTTATATGTGTTTACACTATAAGTCTTTCTGGAATACGGTTCTTCCTCCTAATCTTATCTGTTATTGAGGAACAATGAAGGTCAGCTATTGGGAATAGGTACTTGAGAGGTGAAACTTCTCCTTCTTTTGGCAACCATATCATTTTTTTCACTTGAATACACCATTGCAATAGGAATAGATGAGGAGATCTGAAATTTATTTGATTTTTTAAAAGAAATATGGTTGTAGAAATAATATTAAGTGGGATTATTAACTGGTGAGGGATAGTGTGGGAGAGAATTTTTATTGTTATCCAATTCCAATATTCTGTCTAAGCACAATCACACATTCTATAACCCTCCTCATATAGATTATGCTTTATCCATATTACATTCTTTCATGTGATTTACATGAATTTTTCACCCATAAAATAGGCAAAGTCAAGCCTAGAAGAAAAATAAGACAAAAATAGTACATTTGGAATTAAAATGTTCCATTGAATGAAAATAGAAATGCCAGTTTCTTACCTCTTTTTTGCTCACTGTAGTTGTTGCTTTTAGAATTGATATGGCTTGGACATCTAAAATTATCATATTAAACTTTTTTCCTCTCCATCCCCTCAAATATATACATCTGTTATTTTTTTTGTGTGTGTGAGAGTTCTCTAATATAGCTGGCAAAGCAGTAGTTACATGAAGAGAGATTGGCTTTGGAGAGGAAAGGAATGCCTCTACTTTTTTTTTTTTTATTCACTAACCTTTTTAGGATCTTATTTTCTTTACTTTAGATAATGTTGCTTTTGTTAGTCTGTCGCATAGTGACTGAGTGCAGCTTTTTCCATAAATTTTGCACATGGGTATGCACTACGTTGAGTGTCTGTCTTGTAGTGACAGGAGGGAAGATGTTCCACTACTTGTTCAGGTGTTCCCAGGGGCTTTCAGGCTGTTGACATAAATCTGTAGTCTGTAATCAGGTTATTTACCTCCTCTCTTTCTTTGTAAATGTACAAATAACTCAGCCACAATGTTTTTTTTATAAATGTTATATGGATGTTTGACTGTTGAAGCTATGATTTGTCTGGTTATGTTTGTATCATAGAATATGAGCATACTTGAACACTTAAATAAGAAAGGAAATAAACTAAAGCTTCAGTCCTGCTCAAACAAAGTAATGTAAGATACAATCTAGTTAAACTTCTCTTGATGCATGGTTAGCTTGAATTAATGGGTTGAAATCCACTAATAAGGGACACATACAGATCCCCTTAGCTATTTCATAAAGAGATAGTGCTCATTCAGTGGGAGGAATGGCTTTACTGTGAGTCAATCTTTAGAACATTTGTAGTGTTTATTTATCTCAACATCC
>NW_006290553.1:325643-327302 GCF_000327345.1 Myotis davidii
ATACTTCATAGACATTTGGTTAAAGTGTAAAATCTTTCCACCTGGCTATAAAGTAAGTCGTGTTCCTGGGCTGAAGAAACTCCAAGGAGGCTAGTCACTAGGGAGAGGAAGCCGGCACTGCTATATGACATCATTACCTGGCACCCACAGCCACCGTTTCTGAGCTGGCAATGGAGTCTGGGCAGTGTTGGCTGTGATTTGGTGGGCTGTCGTGCTGAGGTGGTGGCAGGGCCTGTGTCCCACTTATGGGAAGCTGAGTGTTGTTTTGTCAGCGCCAGGTCTGAGCTGCCGTTTCTCTGAAAATGGCCAGTGTGTGTCACGGCAGCTCCTGCATTGAGAGTCTGCCCCCTGGTAGTCAGTGCAGGTAGTCAGTCAGCCCCACCAGTCAGATGGGTGGAGGGACACTTAGCATATTAGCCTTTTATTTATACAGACTAGAGGCACGGTGCACAAAAATATGTGCACTGGCTGGGAGGGGTTGGGGGGTGTCCCTCAGCCCCACTTGTGCCCTCTCACAGTTTGGGATCCCTCAGGAGATAACTACCAGCTGGCTTACGCCCACTCCCCAGGTGGCAGATGGCAGGCCCAATCCCTCAGTGCCTGCCCTGCCTCCCCGACTCAGGCACACAGCAGGGCCGTTCCGGGGGTTGGGGCACCACCCCAGGTCGCGCACATGGCAGGGCCGATCCAGGGGTCGGGTCGCACACGGGATGCCCGGGCAGGCCGGTGGATCTCTGCTTCCCTGCCCAGCTGCCCTGGGTTGGGTTGCATATGAGACACCCGGACAGCAGCCAGGCGGGCTGACTGATCACTGCTGCACCGCCCAGCCGCTCCGGGTCCAGTCACACACGGACGCCCACTGCCCCAGGTCGCAGATAGCAGGCCCAGATGGGTGATGGCGCTGTCCCACCCTGCCTGCAGTATGCAAATTAGCCGCCATCTTTGTTGGCAGTTAATTTGCATATCATGCTGATTAGCCAATGGGAGGCATAACAAAGGTACGGTCAATTACCATGTTTGTCTATTATTAGATAGGATAGTAAGCTAAAATTATGGACTCTGGTAAATCCAAAATCTGCAGAGTACACGGGCAGGCTAGGGATCCAGGAAGAGCTGATGTTATGATTCAAGTAAAAAGGTCATTTGTTGGAGAATTCCTTCTTGTTAGGGGGAGCTCAGTCTTTGGTTATATTAGATCCTCAACTGATTGGATGAGGCCCACCTACATTATAGAGAGCAAACTGCTTTACTTAAAGTCCACTGATTTAAATGTTAGTCTCATCCAAAAATACCCTCACAGAAACACCCAGAATAATGTTTGACCAATGATCTACCCATCATGGCCCAGTCAATTTGACATATAAAGTTAACCATCACAACAGGAATGTATACATTGAGATCTTCCACCATTTGAGTTTCTTTGTCCAGAAATGATCTTTTTGGAGTTCTCTCCCCTCCTTTCTCTGGACTGTTACTTGTAACATTATGCAGCGTATTTTTACCATATAGTAAGCTATAATTCAGGGTTTTGTTTTATGGATATTCCACTGACTTGTCACTGTTTTCTCTAGAAAAATTTATACATTGTAATAATTTGATATAAACTCGCCAACTCTATCAGAAACAAACTGAACTTTGAACTTTATTAGGTACTTTCAA
>NW_006290553.1:327366-327601 GCF_000327345.1 Myotis davidii
AGTTGGGTTTTAGACCTGTGCTATTCAAGTGTGGTCCATGGATCACAGCACTTGTTTAGGCTTCTCAAGGTGAGAGGCCTACTTACAGTGATGATTTTTAAGCATTTACATCTAACTAGAGGCCCAGCACACGAGATTTGTGCATGGTACAGTCTCTAGGCCTGGCCTGCAATCAGGGCCATCTTCCCCGGCTGCCAGCAGCTGGCCCCGACCCTGCTGATACCCACTCCTGGCT
>NW_006290553.1:346378-348226 GCF_000327345.1 Myotis davidii
TCCCCACATCAATAATGTGTTCATCAAGCCCTTTGTGAAAAAAAGTCATGGGAAGTACAACTGGGACATCATAACTCCTAAACATGTGTCAAGAAGCAATGTGTGCAAGAGTTCTGCATCTCATACATAAAAGTTTATCAGGCACACAGCAGGGCCGTTCCGGGGGTTGGGGCACCACCCCAGGTCGCGCACATGGCAGGGCCGATCCAGGGGTCGGGTCGCACACGGGATGCCCGGGCAGGCCGGTGGATCTCTGCTTCCCTGCCCAGCTGCCCTGGGTTGGGTTGCATATGAGACACCCGGACAGCAGCCAGGCGGGCTGACTGATCACTGCTGCACCGCCCAGCCGCTCCGGGTCCAGTCACACACGGACGCCCACTGCCCCAGGTCGCAGATAGCAGGCCCAGATGGCAGCGGGGCAGGCGTGATGGCGCTGTCCCACCCTGCCTGCAGTATGCAAATTAGCCGCCATCTTTGTTGGCAGTTAATTTGCATATCATGCTGATTAGCCAATGGGAGGCATAACAAAGGTACGGTCAATTACCATGTTTGTCTATTATTAAATAGGATATATTTCTTTTTTGGTGAAGAACATAATTTATTTCAATGTGCTGAATGAAAATTTCTTTGCAGAAAAAAAAAGGATCAAGGTGCTTAGTAAAAAGGTCATTTGTTGGAGAATTCCTTCTTGTTAGGGGGAGCTCAGTCTTTGGTTATATTAGATCCTCAACTGATTGGATGAGGCCCACCTACATTATAGAGAGCAAACTGCTTTACTTAAAGTCCACTGATTTAAATGTTAGTCTCATCCAAAAATACCCTCACAGAAACACCCAGAATAATGTTTGACCAATGATCTACCCATCATGGCCCAGTCAATTTGACATATAAAGTTAACCATCACAACAGGAATGTATACATTGAGATCTTCCACCATTTGAGTTTCTTTGTCCAGAAATGATCTTTTTGGAGTTCTCTCCCCTCCTTTCTCTGGACTGTTACTTGTAACATTATGCAGCGTATTTTTACCATATAGTAAGCTATAATTCAGGGTTTTGTTTTATGGATATTCCACTGACTTGTCACTGTTTTCTCTAGAAAAATTTATACATTGTAATAATTTGATATAAACTCGCCAACTCTATCAGAAACAAACTGAACTTTGAACTTTATTAGGTACTTTCAAATACCTTACTAAGTAGTTGGGTTTTTTAGACCTGTGCTATTCAAGTGTGGTCCATGGATCACAGCACTTGTTTAGGCTTCTCAAGGTGAGAGGCCTACTTACAGTGATGATTTTTAAGCATTTACATCTAACTAGAGGCCCAGCACATGAAATTTGTGCATGGTACAGTCTCTAGGCCTGGCCTGCAATCAGGGCCATCTTCCCCGGCTGCCCGCAGCTGGCCCCGACCCTGCTGATACCCACTCCTGGCTCCCCATTCACCATTGGGTAATCAGAGCCTGACAGCTGGGGAAGGGACTGAGAGGTCAGTTGTTCCCGCCCACTCACCAGCCCTGCCCCTGCCACCGGTATCCCTCCATGTGTGGGGCAAATGGTGGAGCAGGGGACTTGGCCTGTCACCAACTGCATCCCCCGTCACCCACCCCCGGTTCAATGTTTGCCATTGGGTGATCAGAGACTGCTGGCCAGGGAAAGGGACCAAAAGGTGGTCAGTGTGCCTCATAGTGACTGGTCAAGCAGTTGTTCTGGTCATTCTGTCATTAGGGTCAATTTGCATATTATCCTTTTATTATATAAGATAGAGGCCCAGTGCACGGGTGGGGGCCAGCTGGCCTGCCCTGATGGGGGCCCCTGATCAGGGTGGGGGTCCCCCATGGGGGGTG
>NW_006290553.1:349483-350228 GCF_000327345.1 Myotis davidii
TAGGTACTTTCAAATACCTTACTAAGTAGTTGGGTTTTTTAGACCTGTGCTATTCAAGTGTGGTCCATGGATCACAGCACTTGTTTAGGCTTCTCAAGGTGAGAGGCCTACTTACAGTGATGATTTTTAAGCATTTACATCTAACTAGAGGCCCAGCACATGAAATTTGTGCATGGTACAGTCTCTAGGCCTGGCCTGCAATCAGGGCCATCTTCCCCGGCTGCCCGCAGCTGGCCCCGACCCTGCTGATACCCACTCCTGGCTCCCCATTCACCATTGGGTAATCAGAGCCTGACAGCTGGGGAAGGGACTGAGAGGTCAGTTGTTCCCGCCCACTCACCAGCCCTGCCCCTGCCACCGGTATCCCTCCATGTGTGGGGCAAATGGTGGAGCAGGGGACTTGGCCTGTCACCAACTGCATCCCCCGTCACCCACCCCCGGTTCAATGTTTGCCATTGGGTGATCAGAGACTGCTGGCCAGGGAAAGGGACCAAAAGGTGGTCAGTGTGCCTCATAGTGACTGGTCAAGCAGTTGTTCTGGTCATTCTGTCATTAGGGTCAATTTGCATATTATCCTTTTATTATATAGGATTATTTCTATATTTTGGTTTGGTTGTATGAAATTTCTGAAGCTCTATTCCGTATGTATAAGGATTTATAAATATTAGTGCTTAAACAGATTATTGACATTATAAAATCAGCATTTAATTGAACTGATTTGAAAGCCTATGAAGGTTATACTATA
>NW_006290553.1:350728-351647 GCF_000327345.1 Myotis davidii
GTTATTCTAATTGCTTACCTGGTAAGTGGTCGCTCTGATTGACATTAGTGAGCCTTTATTATTTGGCAGAAAATAATTTCCAAGTGTATACTTTAATATTATGAGGGAATCAGTAATTTTTTAAAAAATTAAATACTTTGTACTTACCTCTGTGAAATTTTATTCAAAAGTTAAAAGTTGGTACACCAATAATGAACTTATGGAAAGAGAGACTAAAAAGTCAATCCCATTTACCACTGCACCAAAAAAATTAAGATACCTAGGAATAAACTTAACCAAGGAGGTAAAAGACCTGTACTCAGAAAACTGCAGGATACTGAAAAAAGATATAGAGGAAGACATAAACAGATGGAAGAACACACCGTGTTCATGGATTGGTAGAATCAACATCATTAAAATGTCCATACTACCCAAAGCAATCTATAGATTCAATGCACTCCCCATTAAAATACCAACAGCATATTTCACAGACCTAGAACGAACTCTCCAAAAATTCATCTGGGATAAAAAAAGAAGACCCCGGATAGCTGCAGCAATCCTGAGAAAGAAGAACAAAGTAGGAGGGATCTCAATATCAGATATCAAGCTGTATTACAAAGCCACTGTTCTCAAAAACTCCTGGTACTGGCACAAGAGCAGACATATAGATCAATGGAATAGAATAGAGAACCCAGAAATCAATCCAAACCATTATGCTCCATTAATATTTGACAAAGGAGGCAATAACATACAATGGAGTCAAGACAGTCTCTTCAGTAAATGGTGTTGGAGAAATTGGACAGATACATGCAAAAATATGAAACTAGACCACCAAATTACTATCATACACAACTAGACTACCATACACAAAAATAAACTCAAAATAGATAAAGGACTTAAATGTAAGACAGGAAACCATAAAAATATTAGAGGAATCCAG
>NW_006290553.1:351757-352315 GCF_000327345.1 Myotis davidii
ACATCTACACAATGGAATACTATGCTGTGGTAAAAAATAAAGAATTCTTACCATTTGCAACAGCATGGATGGAACTGGAGAGCATTATGCTAAGTGAAATAAGCCAGTCAGAGAAAGATACATATCACATGATTGCACTCATTTATGGAATATAATGAAAATAAACTGATGAACAAAAACAGATCCAGACAGAGAAGTATCCATCAGATTGTCAAACCTCAGAGGGAAGGTAAGGGAGTGTGGGGGTAAGGGCGAGAGATAAACCAAAGGACTTATATGCATGTATACAACAAAAAAGCCTACCACATGGGAGAACATATTTGCCAATGTTGTCATAGATAAGGGTTTAATCTCCAACATTTACAGGGAATTCATACAACTTAACAAAAGGAAGATAAACAATCCAATAAAAATATGGGCAATGAACCTAAATATATACTTTTCAAAAGAAGACATAAGGAAGGCCAAGAGACATATGAAAACATGCTCAAAGTCAGTAATCATCCGAGAGATGCAAATCAAAATGACAAATACCTGTCAGAATGGCTATCATCAACA
>NW_006290553.1:352333-354570 GCF_000327345.1 Myotis davidii
GAATGGACACAGACACCAGGGGGGTGAGGGCATGAGTGGGGAATGGGGGGCAATGGGGGGATAAGGACACATATGTAATACCTTAATTAATAAAGAAAAAAATTAAAAACAACAACAACAACAAAGTTAAAAGTTGCACACAATACGTAAAATAAAATCAATTTAAATGTTTTTTTTTTCTTGTCTCATTTAAAATATTCATAAAAGCACCTTCTTTTGGGTAACAAATACATTTGTAAAAGTTGGACTCCTCCTTTCCACATTATTACAAATATATTTGAAGTGTTTGTTAAGTACTTATTAGTTTTAAATAATGATTCCCTAATGTTGTTAAGTTCAACAATCTGCCTAGCCATGTACTATGGCTCATCTATACCCTCCTCATGTATAATAGGAGTGATTATCTAATATTTATGCCATATTTATATTATTTTATAGGTAATAGGTATGCTCTTGTGGTGTTTTTCACATAAACCTAACAACAGTATGAGAAAGCCTGATGATGATTAATAAAGGCTAAAACAAAGGCTTAGACTATTAGATTCAACACTGAAAAGTAAGTGTTAAGGTTAATGTTTCATAAAAGCTAAAACTTGGTGACAATTAGGGCTTAGCATTCAGGCACACATCTGGGTGATTCTACAAGTTGCAATTTTGCCAATGCTCTTGCTCATAGACCCATCCAAAGATTCAATGGATATGTAATGTGGCCATCCAAAGACTCAATGGAACAAAAAGAAACCTCACTTTGAGTAATAGTCATTGGCTTCTAAATCTTAGCTAAAATGGAGAAGTTCATATATAATATCCATATTAAAAAAAATACTAGGTTGTCTAAAAACAATAACAACAAAAATAACATGAAAGTCAACTACATCTTGAAGCAAATGGTTTCATTATAATTTTGGCATATAAAGTGAGTTTTGGTTTAATTATACTTTTTATCCTTATTCTATAACCTAATTATGTATTCCATCCATATATCTATTACCAGAATTACCTAAAATGCCTTAAATGTTTACGTATTTTCTAATATAGAAAAATAGTGGTATTTTACTATTTGAGTGGCTTAATACTGAAGTGCTTTTATATTGCTCCATTAAATATAAGAACAGCTCAGGAAGAAGAGAAAGTAAGAAATATTTTATAATAAGAGTTCACTTCCTTGAGGCTGTAGTTTTAAGAATTCCTATCTGGAAAATACATAAATAATAGCACTGTTGAGGATTGCCTCATGAATGTTAACTCCCCTGATCCTCTAGATTAAAATTTTATCCACCTGAATAGACAGAGAAAGTTGTGAGATAGAGAGAGGGGGGCCTGGAGGCAGGTAAGGGGGAATAAGGGGCACAGAGATATATAGATAGATCTTGCCACTCATTTGATGTGTGGTGCCAGTCATGTGCTGTGCTGAAATCAGGCTGGTAATGGAGATGTAGGGGGCACAGTACAACCCCTTAAACTCATCAGATGCTGTTCTGAGCCTACCCCTTACAGTCATCAGCTGCTGCTATGTCTTCATGGTTGATAGCAATCATTAAGGAAAATGACTTAAATTAAGAGGGTTAATGAGACAAGTTATAGTGTTGCAACTGCAATTGATATTCATAATCTTTCTCTCCTACCACCAAGATTTCATTCACCCACATCCACATCAATTGGTCAAAGTTATTTGCCTGGTGATAAATCCAGACTTTTATTCTATCAGGTCTGTTCCTTGAATACCTTTACCTTGTCAGATTGTGTTGACACAATTGCCCATTTACTTTTGTCAATGAAAACAGAACAACAAAATTACATTAGTGAATCTAATTTCCAGAGATAAGAGCAATATATATTCTTCCCTTAGTATATATTTATCATCTACACTAATAAAAGAGAAACATGGTAATTGGCATATGACCGCAACACTTTTCATTGACTAATCAGCGAGATATGCAAATTTACTGTCAGCCAAGATGGCGGCCGGCAGCCAGGCAGCTTGAAATTAACATGAGGCTTGCTTGCCTCAGTGACAGAGGAAACCAACGTTCCCCACCTGTGGCTGCAGGCCTCTGAGCCTGCTGTTTAACAAACATTGTAACAAATACCGTCGGACTTCAGCCAGCAGGATAACAACATTGTATGCAAAGGCCAGAAACCTACTTTCAGCCACAGAGCTCTAAGAGCTTGAGCAGCCTCAAGCTAAAGCTGGCCCAGAATTTAAAAAAAAAAAAAAAAGGAATAGGAAAAAAAAG
>NW_006290553.1:355133-363599 GCF_000327345.1 Myotis davidii
CCAACTCCCCAATCAGCCCTGCTCTGAGCCCGACCAGGGGCTGTGCCTAGGGATTGGGCCTGCCCTCTGCCACCAGGGAGCAGGCCTAAGCCAGCAGGTCATTATCTCCTGAGGGGTCCCAGACTGCGAGAGGGCATAGGCCAGGCTGAGGGACCCCCCCTCTCCCCCAAGTGCACAAATTTTTGTGCACCGGGCCTCTAGTATATGTATATATATGAAGATAGAAATTTTATTTTGATCTACTTCTCCTCCTATCCTATATAATAAAAGGCTAATATGCAAATAGACCAAACGGCAGAATGGCCAGTCACTATGACGCACACTGACCACCAGGGGGCAGACATTCAATGCAAGAGTGCTGCTCAGCCATAAGCCCAGCAGCAGTGGCAGGAGCCTCTCTCACCTCCACAGCTGTCAGACATCCTCTGAGGGCTCCCGGACTATGAGAGGGCACAGGCTGGGCTGAGAGACCCCTCACCCCCTAGTGCACGATTTTCACACAGAGGTCCTCTAGTGTAAAGATAATGAACAGACTTCTCTACTTCCTGAGATGAATTTCCTCACTGCTGTCCTTAGAGTGTCTACCTACCTATAAGTAGAGAAGGTGAATGAAACAGTAATATAGTTTTATTCACATCAACAAATAGAGATGGCCCATTTACGAACCAAGCCAGAATTTCATTCTTCTCTATCAATGCTTGAAGATACCTTCCTACCACCCCTACCATGCCCACCCATGAAAGCTTAAATGTGAGCTAAATGAGGCACTAAAATGGTGGACAACATGGTTGGTTAGGGCCAATTGTCCGTGTAACTTACTTTTGGCTCCTGGACTTGCACAGGTCCCATACAAAATATATCATTACTAGTAATGATAGGTTTGTGGTGCTCCTTCTCAATGCAGTGAGTGAGAAGCTCTGACGATACGAGCTCACTATGAGCAACTCCAGTTACAGCCACTCGATGTCTCAGTCTGATGCTTAGGCTCCACTAGGCCACAGGAGCACAACAGGAGCTGCTTTTGAAACAATTATAAAAGAAACAAAATTACACCAAAACCCTGAGTCTGTGCTGCAAATCTGCTGGGATGTTCAGGAGACTGCACAGGCATCTTTTTCTACAACCATCTGGAATGCAGTGTATCTTCCTAGGGCATCCAGAGTACTTGCCATGCACTGCTCTCCGGGTCCAATAGATGTGTGATATCATCAGTATAGTCAATAAATGCTTTGAAGACTGTCAAGGCAAAGGAGGTCCTTGCAGATCATAAGTCGCTAAGAGCAGGAAAGCTAATAGGGTGCCCGGGGACATGGCAGTAAACTGTAAACTCCCTTGTAAAAACAAACTCCTTCTTTTTATTTATTGAGGTAGGAAAGAATGCACTTGCATATCAATAGCTACAAAGCCCCTGGGCTAAATTGATCTGTTCCAGTAAGGATATAACATCTTTTATAACAACTGTTACTGTGGTTACCGCTTATTAAGTTTATTATCTACCCTTACCATCTATGACCTATCTGTTTTTTGTCACACAGGGAAACATGGCAGGTGTTGGGAACGTTAACCCTTCCACACTTTAATTATTTGAAGGGACACTTACCTATGAAATTTAACCTAGAAAAAGTATTAATTATGATTCACTATGTTAGATGGGCCAAACATTTTATACAGCCTTCCTACAATAATGATCCTATTCCAAAAGTCAGAGAAGACTTTTGGATTAAATGGCTACAGATTGAATCTATAATCTTACTATACCACCCATGAAAGAAACCTGGGCCTGGATTCCACTTACAATGACTTCGTAAGCCACTCTTACGGGCGGGGGGTGGAGCTTGGGAGTCACTCAGGTATGGATAATTTCCTTTTTACAGTGTACACCTGCTCAGGTAAATGACTGCAGGGTTGGGGAAATGTTTGGGGAGTATCAATCATAAGGTTGTGATGGCTTTACAAGAACCTGTCTCAAGAAGACATGGCCCTCCCTAAATTGGTGGCCTTTTTATGACAGCCAGCTCAGACCAGAAAACAAGATGAGGGATCAGAGCTCTGCAACATATGAAAGGAACTCCCAACCTCCCAAATAATCTACAACAAAAAACATAACTGAATTTATTGCTTAATGAACAGAGGATAGCTGGTTTTGGAAAGCACTGCATCCAAACCATGATTTCATATAGGATTTTGAGAAGCATAGAACTCAAGGATTGGCTAGCTTTCAGCCAAGGTAGTTTGTAGGGATGGTGTGATTTTCAGTGGAGGAAGCACAACTATGGAAGCAGCCTGTTGATTATCATCAGCTGCTATTGATTGGCTGACTTCAGGGGCATGATGTTTTAACTGGCAATAGCAGTACCTTGTTCATGGATGGGGCTATAACTAAAGAAGAATCAATATTTTTTAGTAAAATGTCCAAAAGGAACTTTTCTTCTCAAGCAGCAGTCAAAAACCTTTTGCTCACCATACTTCTTTTTTTTCTTTTCTGATTCCATAAGTTAAAGTGTGCAGTAGTCTTTGTCTATTTCTCTTGCCCCTAAAAATATCATTGCCCATTAGGCATTGTCACAGAACCCTGTAGCCAAGACACCTGGTTATCTTGGTGCCCGGTAAAATAATTACACCTAGTACTTTGATTCTGCTATCCTGGAATCTTATCATTGTTATGGACACTAGCATATTCAGTTCCCTGGAAGCTTTTTACTGTCAAACTTGGCCTCACCAAAATAGTTACTGCCAAGATTCTCAGGGTGCCAGTGACCTCCCTCACTAAGGAGTTCCTCAAGGCCTTATACAAGGTGTTTCCTTTGGGCTCTGCGAGCAATATAGTAGTGGAAGTTCTCTTGTGTAAAATTCTCTTCAGCCATGCTTACTTACATCCCAGGGTCTTCTGACCTCTTCCTAAATACTTTGCAAAGGCAGTCCAGATCACCACAATATTTATTATGGCCTTTGTCATTTCCAAGCTGTAGGGAGCCCATATCAGGAGTGTATCATACAAGTTACTGAATCATAGGCAAATGCTCCCATGTCAGTAAATTCTCCCCTATTCAGTCTTATACTGGTCCAACACAGTCAATTCTACTCTCCCATGTGTTCCACTAGTTCCTGCTGGTGCACTGTAGGCAGGCCATACAAATATTTTGGTAGGAAAACAGAGACTAAATGTTCCTCTTGAGAAATTCTGAGCAATGGCCCTAGATATTGGACTCTAAGTAAAGAGGTAATGCAAGAGAGGATCTTAGGGAAGAAGAGCATCATGTAATAAGGCAACTACCTGAGGTAAAGTTTTTGTATGGGCTTTAGGAAGGATGGATAGCTCTAGCAAGGTGGGGGGAAAGATGCTTCTTCCTACTCACAGGTTTCTAGCTAAAATGGGGTTTGTCATTAAGAGGCACATTCACTCTAATGCTTCTATCCAAAGTTTCAAAGGCCACTTCTTTGTGAAGTCCTTGACTTGATTGAAGATATTCTTTCACATTTGTGAACGTAGAAAACTAGAGATATTTAAGAGTACAATAGTATGAGTTAGAGGTTTGTAAGAGATTGGATATACATTTTTAGATAATTTCTACTCTGGTATGAGAGGTGTGTGAATGTGAACAAAGTAAAATGCCACATGCTAATTGATATTACACAAATTTGGGAATTATGTTTTGGGACTTAGACCAAAGAGCAATTAAGTCTACTTTAGTTGAGAGGAAATGTTATAAAAAAAAAACACCCAGTTATAAAGTAAAAACAGTTCTGGATAGAAAGAACATTAGTACTAAGGTAAAGAATACAAAGAACTTGAACTATCCAAAAAAATGGTGTGGCAAAAGTAAGTCTCACGAGAAATGAGGAGAGAGGAGTACAATAGTACGTCAAGAATCCTAAGAAGAGTTATTTGTGAATCAATTGTGAAAAACTTTATATTTCATTTTCCAGTTTTTAAGGAACTAGCATTGGTTATGAAGTAGGGGGATAACACAATTCACATTTTTTTTGTCTGTTTGTTTTTAACAGACTTTGGTATTTGGTTGCAGTGTCGATATGGGGTAGGAAAAGCAAGCAAGGCTAGTGGGAGGAATACCAGTGAGTAGTACATTGAACACACCCAAACAGAAAGAATAAGAATGAATACCCAAACTTAGGCAGAATAAGTTGAAAAAGGAAGCTGGATTTATGAGTCATTGGTGAGGCTTTTATAACTAGATTTTAAAACCTAAATTCTTCAACATATTAAACTGAAATATTAATTAAAAAAGGAATGAAAATAATTTCCCAGTAGCACTATACTCTCAGGAGATGTTAAATGAAAGGACATGTGTAGTTGTCTAACAAGATAGATTCTTGACTTACATAAACATTGCTCTGTCAAACTGGGAGCTACACAGGCCAGAAGCACAAGATGACGATAGGTTCTGGGGCCCCTGTAGGCACAATTTAACTACCCTTCCCAAGGGCCAGGCTAGACAGAATAACCCAGACCAACCCAGTGATTTGAAGAGAAGTGTTTGAAGTATAGCAATTTGAAGAGTAGAGATTTAAATAGTAGTACACTATCTATGTACCGTATATTATATAGATTTAATATATTGGTTTCCTAGGGCTACTGTAACAAATTATTTTTAAAAAAAACATGTGATTGAAATAATAAAAGTTTATTCTATCACTGTTCTAGAGATCAGAAGCCTAAAATGAGTTTCGCTGGGCCAAAATCAAGGTGTGGGTAGGACTGTGTTCTCTAGAGGCTCTAGGGAAAATCTGTTTCTTGCCTAGTCAAGTGCATTCTGGTGGCTACTAGCATTCCTTGGCTTGTGGCTGCATCTCTCCAATCTCTGCCTCTGTGGTCACACTACTTTCTCCACTTCCATCTATAATAAATCTCCCACTGACTCTCTCTCTTTTAAACACAGTTTAGAACCCATAAGGATAATCTAGGATACTACCATCTCTAGATCTTTAACTTAATCACATCTACAAAAGTTTTTTGTTTTGTTTTGTTTCCAAATAGAGTAACATTCACAGGGTACAGAGATTAGGATGTGGAAATCTTTTGGGAAGCTAATATCCAGCCTACCACAGATAGAAACACCAAATGGTAATGAAATTTCAAAACTGTGCTGTGAGTTTTACCACAATGATCTGTCACCTAGATCAGTATGTTTATGAAGTAAGGTTGAAGAAAAAAATGGAAAATATTTATTCAATGAAAAGAGATAAGCCATATAATCATATTGCTTATTCAACTAATGATTGATATATTTTATTTCTATATATTTTTGAGAATGTTTATTAAAATTTGGTATATATTCTTGATTAAAACTCACAATAAATTAGGAACCCAATGTGAACACATACACCAAAAATCCCAGCATTATGCTTAATGGTGGCAGAGACGAGGAAATGAATATAATCATTCTCATCCTAGTTAACAATAGCATAAGAATGACCTTTGTCACAACTATTATTTACCAATGCTCAAGTGAATTCAAACAACACAATCAGGTAGGAGAAAGAAATAAGAGGCATACACTTGAATATAAAACAAAACACCATTTTTAGATGACACATTTATTTACCTGGAAAAACCCCATGTTAATTAGAGCATTATTGTAAGTGTTGAGAAATTTTAATGTGTGCGGGTATAAGATTATTATTAAAAACACAATCCTTTCTATTTATAAACATTGAAAATAAAATGAAAGAAGAGGCTTTAAGATAGCATTATGTAATTAAATAACTAGGAATAAAATTAGAATAAATTTGTTGGATCTATATGAAGAAAATGTTTAAAACAAAGTGTTGTATATTTCAAACACAAAATTAAGCAAAATAATAGGTGAATCTGTGTGCAGACATTATCCAATTACAACAATATTGTTTTATCTACAATGCCATCCATATTATTTTAAACAATTTTTAGACATGAAATTAATTTATCCACAAATATTTCTGTATGTATTTTTTAATATCTTAAATGCCCAATTAATTTTAATTACTCTTATTCATATCTTAATGTCATATATTCAATTATCTTTCATAATATCAATTTTATATGTTTATTAAAGCAAGTATACTTACATGTTTTATATATTTAAAATATATATTATTAAAATTAAAGTTTGTATATATGAAATAAATACAATATATGTTTGATATCATGTTACAATTGCTTTTGTTGAAGAAACTAGAACCTGAGTCATTTGTGCTGTGTAGCTTCATACAGTGCAATTGAACTTACTCCTCTGACATCTCTATTTCCTCTAAATTGGATCTACAGCCTTGATCTAATTTGAGTTCAATTTTTTGGCAAGAATACTTTATAGGTAATTTAATGTTCTTCCATGAAGTGATATATAATGTCTGGTTGTCTCTATTTTTGTAACATTAATAACTTTTCATGCTCAATGACTAGATTCTTTCAATGACTAGAATTGCAAAATAGTGATGTTCTAAGTCAGGGGTGGGCAAACTTTTTGTGAGTGCATACCAAAACCAGCAAAATCTCTGACTCAAAATTCTTCTGCGTGCCAACCCTAATTTTTTGAGAACATGTTACACCTACTTGATATCTCTTAAGGTGTACATATGTGAAGAACCTTGAAGAAATAATAAAATGTACTCAAGCGACAAAAACACAGTATATGAGAGTGAAAAATACATTTATTTTTTAATGTATACATGTACACTAATAGTATGACAGAAAACTTTATGACTCTGTTTGATATTATCAGTGGGACTTTTGCTGCTGCATCACTGATGACAGAGATTTTACATCAGGTTTATATTTCGTGACCTTCAGAGATACGCACGAGCTATTACTTTCATCCATCAGACTACTCCTATTATGAGACTTAACAAAATTGACTTTGAGAACAAAGATTCACAAGCATATGTGGATGAAACCAAAACACTGGTCGGATCTAGGAAGGCAGGGAGAGTTAAGGCAGAGGCGTAGAAATTGCTCTTCCCCTCTCTTGTCAATCTGTCTATGGTCTTTAAGATAACTTGTTATGTAAAATTATTTATTTATCTAAGATACACCTACACTGAATTTATCTGAAAAATAAAAAAAGTCGATATTAAGAAAAAAATTATAAATGGAAGATTATAAGAGAGGGTTTCGTGTGCCAGCAAAAGTTACTGGTGTGTCATGTTTGGCACGCGTGCCAGGGGTTGCCCACTCCTGTTCTAAGTCAAACATTAATCCTTAATTTATTTGCTGAGATAATTCTTTAAAAATGAATTGTTCTCCAGTGACAGAATGCATGTAGAAAAAACAGGATAAAGTTAAGTTTTTCCCATAGTTAGCAGTTTGCATCTGTTGTGGTATTATAGCTATCAAAATCAGTGAGAAGCTCTTCATCAGAAAAGATAAAATTATAATATAACATAATTATTCATTTCTTTTATCCTTCATTAAAGGAAAAGTCTAACATAACGAAACTATCAATGACCCCACCATCAACAAAGTGATTAGTAAGAGCAACTTCGTTTTGTTTTCATTCCTTCTGTCCTGATGCTATAACCTACTTGGGGATGTGCAGTCAAATTACCATGGTCTCTTAAATCAGTTGAAATAGATTCTCTGTATTGATATGCCACCAACCAGATACAAAATGCATTTGTTTAATTTTATTTTCAGTTTCTTAATACTTATTTTTAAAATGTGATTTTGTTTTATGATTACATCAGTATTGGAATTTCCAAAAAATCAAGTCTCTTAGGTGATGAATATTCCAAGAAATTTAAGTTCTGTGTCTGCCTCCTATATTCAGTCACCTCTTTTTAAATATAAATCTTTAAAATTTTATGGCTCTTCTTGCATTTTTCATATAAACATATGTAGTTGTATATAATATTTACATAATATATATATATAGTTATGTTTTCCTGTTTGTCAAATAAATGACAGTATACCAGTATACCATACATACTTTACTCAATCTTTATTAATTTAATACTATATCTTGAGTATATAAAAATTATAGAAATATCTCTTATTTTTTATTATAACTGTATAGTATACAACTGTGCAGATATATCATTGTTTATTCATTCATTATAGGGTTTTCAAACAGACCACTGAAAAAACACATAGTTACAAAGAGTGGAGTAGTATTTTTTTTTCCTTTCCTGTACGGTGACTATGTATTAATGTAGTCTAGTTGTTTGAGCTTAAAGCTAATAAGAATAAAATTACCTTTTATAGATAAATATGTTGTATATATAAAGATGTTGTATAATCTTATTTATCAGATTTTTTTATTACTCGAACACACCTGGAAACTTACTAGTACATGTACCTTTGTTATATGTATATTTTCAAGCTAGTCCAATTTTTTTCAAGAAGTAAATAACTTAAATTTTTTTCTTTTTCTATTTATTTATTTATTTATTTATTTATTTATTTATTTATTATTGTCTAAAGTTTTACATATGTCTTTGTTTCCCCCAATTGACCCCCCCAGCCATTCCCAC
>NW_006290553.1:364114-364683 GCF_000327345.1 Myotis davidii
GTCTCCCATGCAGAGGGCTTTCTTGTTTTGTTGATGGTTTCTTTTGCTGTGCAGAAGTCTTTTTATTTTGATGTAGTCCCATTTGTTTATTTTCTCTTTAGTCTCCATTGCCCTAAGAGCTGTATCAGTAAAGATATTGCTACGACATAGTTCTGATATTTTGTGCCTCTGGAGTCTTGTAGGATTTTTATGGTTTCCCTTCTTACAATTAAGGCCTTTAGCCATTTTGAGCTGTTTTTGTGTATGGTGTAAGTTGGTGATCTAGTTTCATTTTTTTTTTTTTTGCATGTATCTGACCAAATTCCCCAGCACCATTTATGAAGAGACTGTCTTGATTCCATTGTATGCTCTTGCCTCCTTTGTCAAATATTAATTGAGCATAGTGGTTTGGGTCGATTTCTGGGTTCTCTGTTATATTCCATTGGTCTATATGTCTATTCTTGTGCCAGTACCCGGAAGTTATGAGAACTGTGGCTTGGTAATATAGATTGCTATCTGGTCTAGTGATCCCTCCAAATTTGTTCTTCTTTCTCAAGATTGCTGTGGCTATTCGGGGTCTTTTTGCTCCC
>NW_006290553.1:364810-365342 GCF_000327345.1 Myotis davidii
TTCTGTAGCTTTTCTGGGTCTTTTTTTGATTCCAGATGAATTTTTGGAGAGTTTGTTCTAGATCTTTGAATTATGCTGTTGGTATTTTAACATTGAATCTGTAGATTGCTTTGGATAGTATGGACATTTTAATGATGTTGATTCTACCAATCCATGAACATGTTATGTCCTTCCATTTGTTTGTCTTCCTCTATCTCTTTTCTCAATGTCACGTAGTTTTCCAAGTACAGGTCTTTTACTTCCTTAGTTAAGTTTATTCCTAGGTATCTTAATTTTTTTTTGGTGCAATGGTAAATGGGATTATTTTTTTAGGTTCTTTTTCTGTGAGTTCATTATTGGTGTATAAAAAGGCCATGGATTTCTGGGTGTTAATTTTTTATCCTGCTACATTGCCAAATTCATTTATTAGGTCTAGTCATTTTTTGATGGGATATTCTATGTATAGTATCATGTCATCTGTGAATAAGGACAGTTTTACTTCTTTTCCAATTTGGATGGCTTTTATTTTCTTCTTCTTGTCTGATAGCTATGG
>NW_006290553.1:366715-385045 GCF_000327345.1 Myotis davidii
GTTAAAGCATGAATTATAGAGCTTGCTCTGCATTTTAACAACTTGCACTTTAAATTATGAGCGACCTTGATTTCAGAAGAGACATGTTCGTGTTTATGTGCAGCTGCCACACCAGTGCCGGGCTGAAAAGGAAGGACACTTTGCCGAGAGTGCTGGTCATGAAAGGGTGTTGGATTTTGTCAAATGCTTTTTCTGCATTGATTGGTATGATTATGTGATTTTTGTCTCTCATTTTGTTTATGTGATGTATTTCATTTATTGATTTATGGATATTGTACCATCCTTGCATCCCCGGGATAAATCCCACTTGGTTATCGTGTATGATCTTCCTAATGTAATGCTGGATCCAATTTGCTAGAATTATATTGAGGATTTTAGAATCTATGTTCATCAAGAATATTGGACTGCAGTTCTCTTTCTTTGTGGTATCTTTATCTGGTTTCGTGGGTCTTCTGTACACAGCAGATATATGGGTCATGTTTTATTATCCATTCAGCAACTCTATGTCTTTTAATGGGGGCATTTAATCCATTTACATTTAAAGTTATTATTGATAGGTGCTTGTCTGTCACCATTTTTATTCTTTATGCCTGTGTTCCTTCTTCCCTTCCTATTTCTTCTTTTTACATCAGTCCCTTTAGCATTTCTTGCATTGCTAGTTAGGTGGTAATAAACTCCCTTAGTCCTTTATTAGTGTGAAGCTCCTGATTTCACCCTCAACTTTGATTCATAGCCTTTCTGGGAAAAGTATTCTAAGATTCAGAGCTTTGCTTTGCATGACTTTGTATATTTCATCCCATTCCCTTCTGGCCTGATGTGTTTCTGTTGAGAAATCAGTTGATAGTCTGATGGGAGATCCCTTGTAGGTAACTTTCTGTCTCTCTGGCAGCCTTTAAAATTCTTACTTTGTCATTGGTATTTGCCAATTTAATTATAATGTGTCTTGGTGTTGGTCTTTTGGGGTTCCTCTTCTTTGGGGCTCTGTGAGCTTCATGGACTTGTGTGTTTCTTTTCTTCCCAATATCAGAGAAATTTTCTGACATTATTTCTTCAAACAGGTTTTCTATTCCTTGCTCAGTTTCCTCTCCTTCTGGTACCCCTATTATGCAGATGTTGTTTCATTTCATGTTGTCCCAAAGCTCCCTTAGGCTCTCCTCCTTTTTTTTTAAGTGTTTTTTTGTTTTTTTCTTAGTTGCTACTCTGCTTGGATATTTTTTCCATCTTGTCTTCGAGCTCACTGATGCAGTTCTCCGCTTATTTTAGTCTATTATTGATGCTTTCTATTATGTTCTTTATTGAGGTGATGTCTTTCTTCATTTCTTCTTGGTTCTTCTTCATTTCCTCTTGATTCTTCCATGTTGAATTTATCTTCCATCCTTTTCAGCGTCCTTATGACTATTGCTCTGAATTCTTTCTCTGACAAATTGCTTGCCTCCATTTCTTTTACTTCCTTTTCTGGTGATTCCTTCTTTTCTTTCATATGGGGGCTGTTTCTTCGTCTCCCCATTTTTGCTCCTCTCAGGATGTCTGGTTATGTAGCTCACTCTCTACTGCATTGACTTAAAGGCACAAAATAAAACATGACAAGATAGAACACAGAGGTCATCAAACACATATGTATTCATGATACCAATAACCCCAAATAAAGGTGACCATCAGAAAAAAGAGAGTTAGGGGAGAGAAAGAAGTGCAAAAATGATATTGAGAAAAGGAAAAAAGGTAAGACAGAAAAGAAAGAGAAGGAAAAAAGAAGGGAGTAAAAATATATGTATATGGGAGAAAACTCTGAAAAACCAAAAACTAATCCAAAAAATGCAAACAACAAACACCCAGAAAAGAAGAATGGAAGTTGAATCTGAAGAAACAGAGCTTATTTCCAGAAGGTAAGGTCAAGGAATTGAATTAATGGGGAAATGGCCATGATTCAGTATAGAGAAAGTAGAAAGAGAATGAGTGTATTAGAGGAAAAGTAAAAAACAAAATACACACACACACACACACACACACTATATATATATACATTATACATATATATATATGAAATTCTAAAAGAATATATACATAAACATTTTTCCTTTATTTAATCTATCTATCTATGTATTCATCTATTTTTGGAAAAGGAGAATAGGCCTGAGTTGGTGATTGCAACTAATTAAGCTATTAAAAGAAGAAGAGGACAAGTTAGGAGAGGCAAAGCAGAAGCATAAAAAATAAAACAAAATAAACAGAGAAAAAACTAACAAATAATCAAACAAACAACAACAAAACAGAAAGAAAAGAAAAAAAGGGAAAAATGGCTAGTGAAGAAAGAGAAAAGAGAAGTATGCATGGATTTGGAGAAGGTGAGAGGAAATTAGATATATGAGTAAGATCAATTTTTAACAGGGAATAAAAAGAAAGGGTACAGAAAAACTAGCAGGAACAGGATAAGATAAATAGGATGAAAAAGGGAAAAAGTGAGGAAGAAAGTGGTGGCATAAAGGAAAAATTGAGATAGAGTAAAATAACCCAGAAAAGAAGAATGGAAGTTGAATCTGAAGAAACCGAGCTTATTTCCAGAAGGTAAGGTCAAGGAATTGAATTAATGGGGAAATGGCCATGATTCAGTATAGAGAAAGTAGAAAGAGAATGAGTGTATTAGAAGAAAAGTAAAAAAAAAAATACTAAAAAAAATTGAAATATATATATTAAAAATATATCTAAAAGAATATATACATAAACATTTTTCCTTTATTTAATCTATCTATCTATGTATTCATCTATTTTTGGAAAAGGAGAATAGGCCTGAGTTGGTGATTGAAACTAATTAAGCTATTAATAGAAGAAGAGGACAAGTTAGGAGAGGCAAAGCAGAAGCATAAAAAATAAAATAAAATAAACAGAGAAAAAACTAACAAATAATCAAACAAACAACAACAAAACAGAAAGAAAGAAAAAAATAGTTTTTTAAGTAAAAGATGAAAAATAAAAAGGTGAAGTAGTGAACTTTGTTCACTTCACCGGAGCTTCAATGACCCATGGGGGCTGGTTTAAGACCCTCTCTACTGTTCTGCCTGGCACGTCTGTTTCCTATCAGGTCATCAGCACAGTGTTGAATTCCCAGCGATCCACCACTGCTCTGTGTCATAAGCCACAACCTTGGTTTCAAGCAGGCAGAATCACTTTGCTCACTTTGTTACTCTGCCTGCCTTCAGTTGTATTTATACAAACATCTATTTCTGACACAGCCCCTGGGTGGTGCTGTTTCTATATTGGTTTCTGGGACCAAATGGTCCTTCAACCCAGTCCCCCAGGGCTCGCTGGGGGTGTTTAGACTCTTCTTTTCCCTGCCACATTCAAGACTGGGCTGGAGGGACAGACTGTTCTAGAGCTGGTCTCCTGCTCATTTCTCCCTACTCTGCTCTCCAGTTTCCACAAAAATCACCTTGCCCTGAAGTCTCGGTAAGTGTCTTTAATTGGAAGATCGTATGTACTGGGCTTAGCAAGCAAAAGCAAGGAAGTCAAAAAGACAAAGCGACTGTGCCGCCTCGTGTCTTTCTTCCCCTGGCACTGCGCGGCCGGCATAGAACTCAGGCTGCCTTTCTGGGCACAGTCTCCCACTGCTGTGGGCTTAGATCTACAGTCCCCCGCTGCCAACAGCCCTGTGGACCCACTTCCACATTCGAGGGCTACACTGACCCCAAGGACTGCAGATTTGGTGCAGCACAATCTCCCTCTGGAATTCTAGTCCTGGCTGCATGCGTTTCTCCCTCCAGCCCGGATCCCAGATCCCACCTCTCTCCAGGTGATCTCTGACCTTTCCATCCAGATTGCCTCACCAGCTGTGTTTAATTCGCCAATTCCGGGTGGATGTTATTCGCTCCAGCTGTTCCTTTTATCTGCCATGTGAGAAGGCACAGGACCCATTCACGTATTCGGCTGCCACCTTGTCTCCCCTGGGACAAACTTTTTAGGTGTCTGCAGCCATGGAGGCTGGAGTCTTAGTGTTGTGGGTTCGCAGCTGAGTCAGCTGGTCCCTGGGCATTGTGGCTGTATTTGGTTATTCAGGTTGCTTGCTTTGGAGGTATCCAAAGTCTCCCATGGTGTAGATAAGGCTGGGCTTCCGATCACAGCCACTCTTCCCTTCAAGATGGCACAGCCACTCCTGGAGAGATTTCAGCAATAGTAGAGGCTGCCTGGCCAGGGGAGCCTGGTCCACCAGTCCCCAACAGTCGTATGGAATATAACTGTCCCTCACTCACAAATACAGACACTCCCCACACATCCACACACTCTCCTTTCGCTCTCTCACTCACACACTATCTAGCTGACTACCATCCCATCAGCCTCCATCTTGGATCCTCCATGTAAAGAACTTTTTAAACCTTTATTTTTATTCCTATTATGTTTATGAAATTTATAAATTTGGCAAATGTACTTTCTATTACCTCATTAAGGTAGCTGGTAAAATTTCAGTATATTTCTGAACTAAGTACATTATCTGAGCTAATCATAACAGGGTGCCTTTCAGGGGACATTGACATCAATAAGAAATATTTAGAATAGTTTCCAATCAGAAATGACTCAACGTTATTTTAACTATTCCAAATTACTTCTTTAAATCTTTCTCAGAGTGGATAGACTTTTAAAAAATATATTTGGATTACAAAATATGTTAAATATATAAAGTAGTTAAGATGCCAAGAATGTTATAATGAAATGGTTTAGCTTCTAGAAATAACAAATGTCTAGAATATTAGCAAAATAAAAATTGAACAGGGCCTGTATTGTCAAATACCTGGAGAGCAAGATTTATTCATGATAATATCTTAGATTTTATAGTACCTTTAAGTTTGCATAGCATCCTCCTCTTTATTTACTTGACCCTCACAACAACGCTGAGAGAAAAGACAGGGCAAATACAATCATCTCAATGAGAAAAGCCTAACTCAGAAAGGACCAGCTTTCTGTAGTGGGCATATAATTAGCCTATTCACTGGAAAATTTGCTACTTGTCCATTCTAATTCCATTACAGATATGCAGAAACCAATTTAAATAAGAGCAAAGGCTCAGTGTCATTTTGTGAGTGAATGTCTGACCCTGCCTTAAGCAAGCATTTAACTGGCTTCTTCAAGAATGGTCTCAGGGAAATCTGAAAATTAAAGTGCTAAAAAGAGAATTGCTATTAAACTGACTCAAATATCAGCTAATCTTTTTGTAATGGAAAGTGTAATGATAGTTAAACTGAAGGACACTATACACACACAACACATGCACACACGCTAGTACTAAACCATGATTTCAACTTGAAATTCTTAAAGTCACTGTCAGAGATAATGATGCAATGCAAGAAAACTGTATAAACACTCTGTGAAATTGATTTTTTTCACTGTGAATATGAAGCAAGATAATCTTCTGAAGCTATTTTGATCCTAGACTATGCTAAATTAAGAGTGTAGATGTGGAATGTGTCCAATAGATTATAGAATTTACTAGGAAAACTGGCATGAAAACCAAATACTCCTCTGTAAAGGTGGACTCTCCTGTATTTGCAGGTAATGTTATCAGTGGGATGCCCCCTGTATCCCCACCTGTTATTAGTGGAAGTGGAATCCTTGGGGTGCCTTGGGGAAAACAATTTCCTGAAGCCCCACAGGAGGTGAGGTATCTTGGAAAGTTTTATTGATGATGTAAAATTAAGGGGGTTCCCATCCAAGATCCTATCTTCCTCCGACTCTCCATGGAAAAAGTCCAATCTTGTTGAAAGGAGGTTTGGGGGTAAAATAGGCAGATTGAGGGAATTTTAAAAAATTAAGGGGTCCATGAAAAAAGGACAAGGCTACAGAGCTGCATAAGGCACATTTCCATAGAATAAGGGAGCTGGAAACAGCAGAAGGCACATTTCCATAGAATAAGGTGACTGGGAGCTGCAGAAGGGTGTACATTTATAGAATAAAGGGAAGGAAGCCCCTCATTCAAAGAAAAAAGAAGAAAGCCTAGAAGGAATAGGGAAACAATAAAGAAAGAGGGGAGGAGAGCCTCATGTATCCCATGTGAGGTTTGACCTTTGAGCTCAGGAATTACTATAGTGACCAAATCAGAAAGGGATATCAGTCAGAGGGGATATCAAGGCACAAAGATATGCAACCTTTATAAATTGTAGGAAAAGGGACTCAGTGGGACTCGCTTTTATATATATAGACTAGTGACCTGGTGCACGAAATCACACAGTCCAGCCTACCCGCCCGTTCTCAATAAATTTCCACTTTTGCCATACCACCTTTCAGCCGTGGTTTCATTCTTCGACTCCATCAGACAAGAGCCTGGGAATCATCCTGCCCAGGGGAACACCATGAATTTCCAGTCCAAAATTGTTTTCAGCAGAGATACAATTAAGGTCACTGCCCAGAGTTTCCACACAGCCTAGCTTGTGTGGCCCAAGTGCCCATCCTTCAAAAATGAGTGGGTAAAAATCACTGTGGTACATTTACACATGAAATAATACTTAGCTGTAAAAAGAAGAAAGAACGAAAGAAAGAACGAAAGAGAGAAAGAAAGAAAGAAAGAAAGAAAGAAAGAAAGCAAGAAAAGAGAAGAGAAGAGAAGAAAAGAAAAGAAAAGAAAAGAAAAGAAAAGAAAAGAAAAGAAAAGAAAAGAGAAATGAAGAAAGAAAGAAACTCTTACTCTTTGCAACACCATGGATAGACCTGGAGATTATTATGCTAAATGAAATAAGCCAATCAGAGAAAGACAAATACCATATGATCTCACTTATATGTGGAAGCTAAAGAACAAAATAAACTAAGAAACAAAATAGAAACAGACTTAAAAAAATAGAAACAGACTCATCGATACAGAGAACAGACTGACTGTTGTTTTCCTTCTATCAGAGCCCAGGGTGAGTGGTTGCAAATGAGATTTTGTGCGCTAGTCATTTGAGGGCACTCATGTCTCTAGCAGACTATCATCTCTCCCTGGTGAACAGAATTCCCACTGATTTTCACAGCGGGCACCTCTTCCTGGCTCTGTTGCTCTGGGCTTGGGAGCTAGGCTTGAGATTGGCACCACACGCTTCTCAGGGGGAAGCCTCACCAATGAAATATTCCTCCAGAACCTCAGCCACTGCGTGTGGGAGTGTAGCCAGTCCTTTTGGCATCTCTACATTCCTTACCAGTCTTGATTTGGCTTCTGTTGTAAACCCTTGGTTTGAAGAAGACTTCTCTTTAGCTAGTTTTTAGTTGGTTGTTCAGGTTGCTTGCTCTATAATTTAGTTCTAATTTCAGTTTTATCCTGGGAGAAGGTGAGTGTAACATTCACCTACTCTGCCACCATCTTCTAAACTATTTTAAGATCATGAAAGAATAGTTTTCTAAACAAAATTAGAAAGAATTAGTGTTTGAGGTTATCATCTCAATCTGTCAATGAACAAGGCCTTCTTAAAATTCTAAGATACTCAGTGACAATGTTCTTTACAACTCAAGTTTGCTATATACTTTTCATTTCATTTATCCATACTGAAAAATCATTCTTTAGAAAAGCAAAAAAATGTTATGGAGGATTTCTTTGGTGAAGACCTCCTTACTGTAAATAATAATAGTAACTACTTAATAGCCATTGAACTGTAGGAATTAGTCCTTCAATAACTCAATCCTAGCAACCCTTCAGCATATTATATCTCATTTTATAGATGAAAATACTGAGGTTCAGAGCCATCAAAATAAAAGCCCAAATGTGACTTGTAATTTTATTAAAAAGGGAGTTTATATTTGTTATATTCTTTTTCTTATTCCAATCAGACTTTTTTCTTATTATTTCTTATTATATCTAATAGGTGCTATATTAGATATAAAAATTAGATATAATTTGATGTATGTTAAGATAGATAGCATAGATAAGCATTTGGGTCTTTATATAAGGTATAATTCTGTCCAAGGAACTGAAAATACAGTACCCAGTATATCCAGATAGCATTCACAGAGCCATTGCAGCATATTCCAGAGAAATTTCATATTGCCATGAGTTTCAACTCTCAGAGAGGAGTAATTGTTAGTTGAGTGCACTGAAGAACACTTTATTAATATATGGGCAAAGGCCTCACCTATTTATCTTTGATGTAGAGCATTTAGCATAATACCTGGCATCTACAGGAGCCATTAAAGTAAGTATTTATTTATCAAAGACATACCCCAAATGAATGGCAAAAGGAGGAATGAATCATTACAAAATCATTTAGTGAATATTTTCTCTAATAATCATTCTTGCATAAAAACAGGTACAATATTTTCCTTTATTCTCTAAAAATGTTTTAACAACTAAATTTTTTTGTGTGTTATAAAATGCCCTTAGATATAGCAGGAGAGCTGATGTACATAGGAGCTTTGCTATTTTATGTCAGACTAAGTATATTCTTTGAGTAATCTAAACACTGATTTTTCCAAATAAAAATATGTTTATGAAAAATAAGTTTTTCAGAGGCAGCATACAGGTGCCTATTTCTGAAATAGGAATTCTGGAATATAACATATAAACACTTAATACTTACTTAGAGGTAGTTAATACATGTAGTAATTATATATTCTTTTATTACTTGTATAGAGGATCAGAAACTACGGAAATGACATGCTTCATATGACAAGTCTCACTAGACATGAATTTAAATTTTTTTTTAACTTTTCCATATGATATCACATTTTGTAGGAGGGAGACTTTCTGCTGAAACACTTACATGTGTGATGCTCATAGGACGGTAATCATGATGGTTGGGGCTAACAGGGCTAAGGTGGGTGTTGAATTGTTTACCCATAATCTGGATGATTCTGAGGTTTCATTGGAATATGTAACCTGATGAAGAGATTCTTGGAGATTCCCAGTGTGTGGAGGAAATGGGATTAAATCCAAATGATTCCCGGCACTTAAAAATAAATAAAGTTAGAAATAGATGAAGGTCAAATGTTTTGAGTGTCTGAGAAGCCACTGGAATTTTCAGAGCAAATGAACAAGATGAATTGTAAAAAGTGTGTGACTTTCTTATTGATTTACTGAGATAAGTAATTTATCTCTGTTGTTATGTTGCTTGTTTTACTTATGTGGCAGGATGGCATTTATTTTTTGTTTTGTTTTTTTTTTCTAGTTTAAGTGAGGTAAGTTTTATTTTTTAAAAAGTTTATTTGCTCATTGAACTCTGAGTAACTCAGGTGTTCATGTTTATTGACACCATGATACAGTAAAAATGAAGAGAGAGAGAGCAAAAAATAAAGCATTGTCACTTTTAAAAATTCTAAGGCCTCAGTGAAATGGAAAGCACTCAGGCACATAGACAATTGCTGTGAGAAAATGTATGGAAAAAGATAAAGATCCTCATGCTGTCGTAGAGAGACACCCAGGATATGGAGAGAGTTGTAAGAAAATAAAAGAAATGTGATCAGTGATAGGATGGTTCCAGAATGAGAAACCAGATGTGCGGGTACCCAGTGTACCAGAAAGGGTCAGCATTGAAAATGCTCTCAGCTATGAGCAGCCACTTGAGGAAATCCCATCCATTACCCACACCTGGGAGCTAAATACTCAGTCACGCAGAACTCCAAGGTCTGGTCATCGGACACCAAACATCAGCTGTGCCAACAATCAAATATACATTCAAACTCTTTTGGCAGAGAAGACTACCCTAGGTAGCAGCCAGCGGTCTTGCTTCCCTCAGACTTTCCATGAACATTAAAGCCATTTGACTCTCCTTATACCTCACAAGATAGTCCTGTGTATAAGGAGTCTTTCCAATTTCCAAAAATACAGAAAAGCTCTGTGATATTGACAAAGAAAAATTGTACATAACAGAGTTAAACAGGCAAAGAAGTCTTTTTTTAAGACTATTGCAGTAGGAGTCAAGATTACTGCAATATGAGAGCCTGAACTCAGCTCCAAATATAAGATGGACAAGTGCAGACTTATAAATGCCAATGGGAAGGATGAAGAAATGGATGGAAAATTAGTAAGAACTTGTTTAAGAATCAAGTGTGTGGGAAGTTGAACTTGATTGGCTAATAAGGGTCAAGGGAGTGTTTCTAACCTGGCTTAATAGGATTCCTTGTGGAAATGAAGCTCAGCAGTACAAAGATGGGCCAGGACAAGGCCCATTTAAAAAAAGTGCTCAGAGGAACAAAGTTTGTTAAAGTGGGAGTTGTTGACAATGCCTAGAGGAAAAAAGTCCCATGGAAGAAGCAGCAGCATCTACCCCATCAACCTCGCTGGCCAATCTCTGCCACACCCACCCTCACAGCCTGCCTGGCCCATTGCATATGTAATCATATCTTTGAACCAGAAAAACCCGAGGAACAAACTGCCTTGATAATATATATTCTTTTCTTTTTTTCATGTTATTTGTTCTACCTGATACCACCATGCCTAGGGCAAAGCTCCTTGCTGCTGGCCTGTATTGTGAAGGAAAATCATCAGGTTAAATGCTATGGCATCTCAAATCTTCCAGCCCACCTTTCTTTAGTTTGAGACTCCAGCATTCAGCATGGTACCTAAAATATGTGTACTTTTTAAAACGAACTTCCTCCACTCAGTTTTGGTGAATCTACACTACTGGTTCGAATCTCATGGAATTACCTGGGGGACTTTGAAAATATATAAATTCTCAGACACAGTGCTGGATGAAATGAATTAGAACTTATCTGGCATGGGTCGAGGACAGAGGCAGCCTTCATTTTTCTTTTTTTTTTTTGGTAATGTGATAAAGTAGTACCTTGAAATCACAGTTTTCATAGCCCTTTTAACAATTATTATGTTAAAATGTTGTGCCCTTTTTTCTCTCAATATTTTCATCTAGTAATAACAACATCAATTTACATTTTATGGAACATTTACTATATGCCAGGCACCATTTAAAAATAAACAAACAAACAAACAAATAAATAAATAAAAGCTTTTTTTACATGAACTACCTAATATACGCCCAACAATATGCTTGTAAATAAACACTATTATTAAGCTCCATTTTATGTATTAGTAAACTGAGACCCAGAGAGTGTTATGCCCAGATTTCAAGATCCCCCAAAGGACATCACCAGGGAGCGCCAAGTCCGATGCAAAAGCATAGAGTCTTTATTCAAGCCCGGGGCTTGGTCCCTCTGCCCCCCCCCCACCACCACCACCACCGACGCAGCGATAGGGTGCGAGAGAGCCCCGAGTCCCATGAGAACAAAGAATTTATAGGGCTTGGGGTGGGGAGGTGGGGGCACACTCAGACCACTGATTTGGCCGATTCCGGTTGGTTGAGTGAGGGCCAGGGGCTAGTGATGCAAGGGCAGGATGCAGCTAGGGTCTGGTTACACAAAGACAGGGTGGGGGGGGCGGCGGGGAGCGGTGTGGCTAGCATACTTTTGGCCTTGGGCTAGTCCACCCCCCCCACCACCACCACCGACGCAGCGATAGGGTGCGAGAGAGCCCCGAGTCCCATGAGAACAAAGAATTTATAGGGCTTGGGGTGGGGAGGTGGGGGCACACTCAGACCACTGATTTGGCCGATTCCGGTTGGTTGAGTGAGGGCCAGGGGCTAGTGATGCAAGGGCAGGATGCAGCTAGGGTCTGGTTACACAAAGACAGGGTGGGGGGGGCGGCGGGGAGCGGTGTGGCTAGCATACTTTTGGCCTTGGGCTAGTTTCCTCCGCTTTCCCTTTGGCTGAGATAAGGGCAGGCTGAGTAACTGGTACATTCTGCTGCTTTTTCTTGGAAGAGGGGTTAGGGACACAGCTATCAGTCCTGTTCTGTCCTTTCAAGAGGTGAGAAGGGATGAGGTGAAGAGATTTGCCCAAGACTCATATGCTCTTTAAAAACTATATATATATATCATGGTGATCAACAATTTTTTTAATAATTTCTTTTTTTGGAGATAATTTGCCGCATTTGTTTACCTTTTAATTTTGTTCATAATGATTTTATTGGGCAAAATTAGAAGTTTGTATGTGGTCAAATTATCAATATATGTCATGATTTCTTCCTTTGCTTCAAAGATTACAAAGTAACTCCTCTATTTCAAAAATAATTGTTCTCCCATTTGCTAGTTCTTCTGCTTTCTTTATGTCTTTAATATACTTGGAATATGTTATATAAATGATATGATATGGAATCTAAATGTAAATTGATTTGTCCACAAGTAACCCATACTTTAAAATCAATTTATTGAACAATCCTTTATTTACCTATTGGTTTGTGTTAACTTTTTATTATACACTAAATTCACATACATTCTATTAAATTATTTTGTTTTTTCTTGAAGCCATATTGTATCATTTTAATTATACTATTAAAATATTTTAAATACCTTTTAGAGTAATCTCTAAGATTCTCATCAATGTTCAATGTACCATAATATCCTCTTGAAGGGAAAGAAGAAGAAAACAAAGTTATAATAAATGGAAAATGACACAAATAAAATGAAATCTATAATATTGAGATTATTGTTGCTTACAAGCTATGCTGTCTCACTCTGAACACCCTCATGTGCACGCATGCACTACAGAGAGACACACAACCTACATAAAGTAAAATATGGTTAGCTATTCCAGGAGATAAACGTGTAATGATACACACAATTGATACTTCTTAGCTCAGGAGTTGTAGGTGTGAAAGCCATTTTGAAAAAAAAATTAAATAAGAAGTATTCCAAATTTTCATGTTCATGAACCATAATATATTCTGAACATGCTGTTGTTATTAAACTGGGGCACAAGATTGTGTGCACTTACAATGAGATAATTTATATTTTTGAATCATTATCAACATTGTTGGCTCTACTAAGGAAATAAATCACTTTTTCTTTACAAATATGTATTGGGAACATATTATGCTAATTTTTAAGAATAAAAAATAAATAAATTATGTCTCCTGCCTTCAAAAACTTCATAATTTCAAAGGGCTGAAAAGCACATTAAACATAATTACAACACACTATGATTAACTGATAATAATGGATTGAAAGAATTGCTGGGACAAGGAGGAACTGTTCAGCTACAGGAAAGGTGAAATCTTTTCAGAAGCAGTAATGTTGGAGAGGAACAGAATAAATCTACAAATAATACCATTGTGTTATTGTGTATTATGCACATGAAACTAGGTTTTAGTGCAGTAATATCCTTTAAGATATGAATACCTTAATCTAAAGGTTTCATTGGCTGATAAACAATGCCTTTGAACAAAATAAATATCAGAAGGTATCACAATCGCCTTTCCTGATCGCCACTACAACCTTACTTATTCAGATTTGTCTAGCATTTGATATTTTAGCCATTTTGCAGTACTTTAATCTTGGGTGTTCATATGCTTCCTCTATAAAAATGATATATCGTATCACCTTAAGGCACTCTATTTGTTATAGAGTTTTTTGAGTTATATTTCAGAAACTTTGACAAATATCGGAATATTTTTTCCAGTCAATTTTTTTTCATATGTAGGGATAAAGAGATTGAAAAAGTACATAGGTTACTTGAGTTTTGTTACTAAATGATTCAATTGAAACACACAAGGATTTATTGAGTTTTTACTATGTATATGACAATGTGATCCATGATAAGGATAAAAAAAATCCATAATGCATAAAATTAAAGAATTTCTTTCTCTGTCAGTGCTTAAGTAGACCACATGATATTGGTTGTGAAGTAATTAAACACAAATTTAACACACCTCACTTTTCTCTTCCCCTCCCTTCATGCTGCTACAGGCAATACAAACAAAGCAGAGCCACAGGAAATGTTTCTACCCAATAGGGAAATCCATATGCAATTGAGACCCTAATCAGGAAATGACCATCTTGTTGAAAAGGGTTTTAACTCCAGCATTGCTATCCTCTCATTCTCACAGTACCCATAACCCAGACATAAAACAGAGCATCTAGAAGTTGACAAAAAGGTCACTCAAAGTTACTAAGTAAATAACAGTGGCTAATTTACTGTTTTATTGCAGTAAATAAACATCTGGATAAATTAATTAATAGAGTCAGTACTGAAAGTAAACTTACGAAATGCTAGAAAAATTGAATAAGAGCCATGAAACAAATAACAGCCTGTCCTAAGGCAGAGAGCCTGGCGTAAGAATGTGTGGGACACAGATATAAAATGATAAAAAACAGAACTAAGGCATTTCTTTAATGAGGAAGAACTAGAAATTCATATTAGAACTGCTTCACTGTGGAGACTTTCGTGTTTGCTGCATATTTTTGGTAGAAATAAACAGGTTGTGAGTCATCCTAACGGCAAGAAAATGGTCTGTTCAAAAGCCTTAAGCCAAAGAATTGCAAGGGAACTGGATAGAACAGACCTGTTACAATAGGCAGTTGGTTAGATATTAACAAAAGATAAGGGAGCCAGACATATGATTAAGCCCGATTGACTAGGAAAAATCAGTTTCACAGTCACTCCAGGCATTGTAGTGAAACAAAAAAAGGTGGGTGTTTTGAGTCTGAGTTCTTGCCTCCCAAAAATTAGAGAATGAAATCGCGGACAAAAAAATGATAAATGGAACTAAACTTTATTGGGAGAAGCCAGGCCTGGAAAAGGTGTGTCTAGTGTTCCAGGAGTAGGCCAGTGTCCGGAGCTTCCTTTCCATACTACAGTTGGAAGTAGTTTAGTATCCAAGCTAATTAAAGTCTATTAGTCCCTGTGTGGAGGCCCACAAGGCCATAGACACATGGGCACAGGGGATGTGCTCCCCTGCAACAGGAATGTCCATTGTGCCCTGAGGAGGGGGTAGGGGTAGGAGGACACGCTTTTTTTGTATATACCCAAGCCTCAGTGCCTTGTGATTGGTTATCTGCACATTGTCTATGTTAGTAATATCCATACATTTTGAACTTCATGCCTCTCAGTTGCACCCTTTCTTCCCCTCACAGTTGGGGTGTCTTAGTAACTTCGCCTAACTAGGTTCCCCGTTTCATGTCCTCCTCCCATGGTCCTGCCCCTATCTACCTAACATTCTCTGTCTCAGTAGTAGGCAGGAAAGATGCTTTTCAGTCATGTCATCCCAGGGAGCAATCTGCACCATCTACCGGATGGAGGGAGGGAGGGAAATTCCTTTCACTGAGTGCAAGTGCAGTAGAAGCAAAGATGACACAGGGGATAAGCACATGTGCAGTAGAAGCCAAATGACAAATCAGAACTAGGAGGCATGCACAGTAGAAGCCAAAATGATAACCATAAATGGGGTGGGGACTAGCCTGGGAAAATCTTGGAAGGACATCTGCTCGGATAAGAGAACAAAACCCTAGAAGATCCAGAAAAGGGGTTGAATAGAGGGGCACCCGGCCCAGGGGAATGCAGAAAAGAGATTGAGTAGTTTGCAAAAATACCTGCTCTTTTTCAAACCCAAGGGATTATATAGAAGTTGAATAAAGGTCTGTCTCCATGGCAACTACAAGGGCAGCCCCAGCAGTTATTGCAGCCTGAGTCTCACCTAGCCTTGGAGGCAGGTGGGCAGATGGGGAAATGAGGCACAGAGAAGTTAAGAAACTTGCCCAAGGTTACACATCCAAGAATTTTGATGCCAGCTTGGAGCAGAGACTGAGCTGGATGACTGGAGTCTCAGGTGCCAGTGATGGCACTGCAGCTGGAGTCCTAACACTCCTGAGCCGGGTGGGCACCAGTGTGGGCTGGTGGCCTCAGAAGCCGGATTTCATCAGCAGCCTGATGGAGCTGAACCTCCTGGTCATGAGTGAGGCATCAGGCATGCTGTATCTGGGGATTATGGACATGTTCTACCAGCTGAGTACTGGGGAAATGCCTCACTGAGTGTGACAGCCTCTTCAAGGGCATCTGTGACCTGTGCACCTTCATGGAGCATACCTGTGGCCCTCTCTCAGGCACATACTTTGCTTTGTTTTCTCCTAAACTCTAAGGGTCCCCCACTAGACTTGGAACCAGGAGAGCAGAGAGAGGGTGGCTGAGAACTCTCCTTTTGCCTCTATCCTCATAGCCTCTTTTCTAGCCTACCCACTCTCTTCCTATCCAATGACATAGTATCTCCTTTCATTGGGCATAGCACTGAAGGGGACTATAAGACAATTGAGGCAAGGTGGTAGCAATCTGAATCTGTGCCAATAACCAGTATTCTGAAACACATTTTTGTTAGCCTATAATTAAGTCACTGCCCTCGTCCTTAGGCAATAATCTGTTTTTCTAAATACTCCCAGTTTAAAAGGGCCATAAACCAAGAATTGAACAGTTTAGCCAGAGGGGAGGTCACTGGCACCACCCAGGCCAGGGTTTTAGATGTAATCTTACTTCCCCATTCTAACCGACTTAGGTAGGTCTGCAAAAGTCCACCACAAAAGCTCGGAAGTTAGGAAACAAAGAAACTAAGGGGATAAAAGTAATCTTCCTCCATAACCATCACTCAGGCTTTGGAAAACTGACTCCTCTGAGTCACAGTACTAGTACATCTGCAAACAAAGTGTTTTCCTGAATCTTCTGAGAACTCATTGTGTGTTTTTCAGTTGCCTGGTAAATTCTGAAACAGTACCAGTATTGTTTAAAATATTCCTACACATGTGTGCCTGAAATTCCTTTCCCAGGACACCACAGAAGAACATCCAGTAACAGAGGTTAAAGTCAAGATTTTGATACTTTACCATAGGTAAATAAGGTAAGCAGCTCAACTAACTCTAGGGCCTTCCTTAAAAAGCCTTCTGCTTTGGTAGGCCACATATTACATGCCCATATAAGAGGATCACTATTTTTTCTGAGAACTTACTGAAATTATCTTGATCTGATAGAGTGATGGTGTCAAGACACCTATATTAAAGAAGGCACGTTTTATCCTGTTTAGTATATTTACCCTCTATTTCATGTGACTTTGTTGCAGAAATGCTCCTGGAAAATTTCACCAACAGTAGGTTTTTTTCTTCCAGAGGAATAATGTTGAGATCCTCTATCAAACAGCTCATTGTTTCCTTGGGGTTAGGGAAAGTTGAAGAAGGAGGGTTTTTATGACCACAAAGTAGCTCACACATTTCCCCTCAAACCTCACATTAATTTTAACTTATTTCAACATTCACAAGTCCCCTATGAGGCTATCTCTCAGAACCTGGAGCAAGAAATATATAAGAGCCTCCTAAGAACTACAACCTGGGACTAAAGAAGCAGGAATCAACCCAGTTTATTCTTACTGTTTCTCATAGCTTCTCTCTCCCTCCTGCTCTCATTTTTCAAATCAGCTTTCCATACTTTAATATGTGTATACTACCTCACACTGAGCTCTACAAGGACTTCTCAGGCAAAGCAATCAACGGAGGCTTGTCCAGTCACTGCAAGTCATGTATATGCCAAATAAATACTCCTAGATAGAGAGAATACAATTGGGTCATCTTGGGGGTAAAGTGTCCCTTTCTGATTCAATCAGGTGCAGTCAAGATGGTACTAGAGATTTGGATGATAACTGTAATGCACAAACAAAAGGATTGGCAGATGAAATATTTGTCCTTTTTATGTGCTGCTAATATTGATAGTGGCATTACTTAGTAAAGCTTCTTCAGTAGTCCGGCTATAAAGCCAAGACAGGGGACTAAGAATCCCTAAGGTTGTTTCCAAGTATAACCAATAATTTCTAAAAATTTCAAATCTAAAGTGGTAAATATTAATAATAATAATTAAAGAATTAATGTTATTAATCAGTAAAATGACTAATTTCATAATGAGCCATTGAGTATTTTCCATGTAAAAGGCAATTTATTATATATCATATAACATGTGTTATATATTACATACTAGAGGCCTGGTTCACAAAAATTTGTGCACTCGGGGGGGAGGGGGGTCCCTCAGCCCGGCCTGTGCCCTCTTACAGTCTGGGACCCCTTGGGAGATAACGACCTGCTGGCTTAGGCCTGCTCCCGGGTGGCAGAGGGCAGGCCCAATCCCTAGGCACAGCCCCTGGTCGGGCTCAGAGCAGGGCCGATTGGGGAGTCGGGGCGCCTTCCCCTGTCATGCACAGAGCAGGGCAGATTGGGAGGTTGCGATGCCACCACTAGTCTGCTCAGGGTAGGGCTGATTGGGGGGTTGGGGCACCGCCCCCTGTCACACTCAAGGCAGGATCGATGGGGAGGTTGCGGTGCCACCCCCTGTCACACACAGAGCAGGGCCAATCAGGGGGTTGGGGCGCTGGCACTGTCACACTCACGGCAGGGCAGATGGGGAGGTTATGACTCTAACCCATCACACACAGAGCAGGGCCCTTGGGGGACGAGGGGGTTGGGGCCCCGCCTGCTTTCACACACAGAGCTGCAGGGCGATCAGGGGGTTTGGGCACTGCCCCCTGTCATGCTGATCCCGGTGCTGGGAGGCATATTACCCTTTTACTATATAGGA
>NW_006290553.1:385365-388970 GCF_000327345.1 Myotis davidii
TATATATTATGTATTTTACTAGAGGCCCAATGCATGAAATTCGTGCACTGGGATGGGGTGTCCCTATGAGATCGGGCCTAAACCGGCAATCGGACATCCCTCTCACAATCTGGGACTGCTGGCTCCTAACCACTCATTTACCTGATTGCCCCTAACTGCTTCTGCCTGCCAGCCTGATCACCCTCTAACCACTTCCCTGCCAGCCTGATCGATGCCTAACTACTCCCCTGCCAGCCTGATCATCCCCAACTGCCCTCCCCTGCTGGCCATCTTTGTGGCAGCCATCTTGTGATGACACAGGGGCAGCCATCTTGTGATGGGCGTGGCCATCTTCTGACCACATGGGGGCGGCCACCTTGTGTGAGAGAGTGATAGTCAATTTGAATATTAACTCTTTATTACATAGTATATTATACTAGAGGCCTGGTGAATAAAATTTGTGCACTCAGGGGGGTTCCCTTAGCCTGGCTTGTGCCCTCTCACAGTCCAGGAGCCCTTAGGGGATGTCCAAATGCCAGCTTAGGCCTGCTCCAGCAGTCGGACATCTTTAGTGCTGGCATGGAGGCGGGAGAGGCTCCCTCCACCACTGCTGTGCTTGCCAGTCATGAGCCTGTCTTCTGGCTGAACAGCACAGCTCCTGTTTTGAGCATCTGACCCCTGGTGGTCAGGGTACATCATAGCGACTGGTCAACCAGTTGACTGTCTGCGTCCTGGTGGTCAGTGTGTCATAGCAAGTAGTTGAGTGGCCTTAGTATATCATTAGCATATTACGCTTTCATTAGTTGAACGGCCAACTGAACAACCAGGCACCTAACATATTAGGCTTTTATAGTATAGGATACTAGAGGCCCAGTGCATGAAACTTGTGCATAGGTAGGGTCCCTAGGCCTGGCTGGAAATCAGGGCCAATTGGAGCCTTCTTTTGTTCTGCACCGCCCCCCTGGTGGTCAGTGCACGTCATAGCGAGTGGTCAAACTCCCAGTCAGTCACACTTCCAAGGGGACAATTTGCATATTAGCATTTTATTACATCACATGTAATATAGGTCATGGCATTATGTAATGTCATTTTATAATATTTAAAACTATCCCATGAGATGGGTACAAATTTATCACCGATAAATAACAAGAAGACTTACATTGAGAAAGTTTAACTTATTTAAAAAACTAGAGACCTGGTGCACAAAATTTGTACATGTTGAGGGGTCCTTTCAGCGCAGCCTGAACCCTCTCCAATCCGGGACCCCTTAGAGGATGTCCAGCTGCCAGGTTAGGCCCGATCCTGAAGATTGGGCCTAACCTGGAAGCTGGACATCCCTCTCACAATCCAGGAAACTGGCTCCTAACTCCTCATCTGCCTGATTGCCTGATCGCCCCTAACTGCTCCCCCACTGGCCTGGTTGCCACTTGCTGCCCCTCCTGATGGCCTGGTTGCCCCCAACTGGCCCCTCTGCTGACCTGGTCACCCTTCACTGCCACCCCGTGGGCCTGATCACCTCACGCAGCCTGTTGTTTGGTTGTTTGGTCACCCCTCACTAATGCACCTACCGCCTGGTCGCCCCACACAGCCTGCTGCTCAGTTGTTTGGTTGCCCCAAACTGCCGCCACCACCACCCTGGTTGCCCAATGCAGCCTGCTGCTCAGTTGTTTGGTTGTCCCTCACTAACACCCCCTGCAGGCCTAGTCACCCCACACAACCTGTTCGGTCATCTATTTGGTTGTGATAGTCACTTAGGCTTTTATTATTATAGACTAGAGACCCGATGCACAAAAATTTGTGCACTCGGGAGGGTCCCTCAGCCCGGCCTGTGCCCTCTCACAGTCTGGGACCCCTCAGGAGATGACCACCTGCTCTCCTGGGGATTGGGCCTAAGCTGGCAGTCAGACATCCCTCTGGCAGCCCGGGAGCCCTAGGGGGATGTCCACTTGCCAGGGGGGAGCAGGCCTAGCTGCAGGCGAACATCCTTAGTGCTGCTGAGGAGGCGGGAGAGGCTCCCACCACCATCGCTGTACTGGCATCTGTCAGCCTGGCTTGTGGCTGAGCAGAGCTCCCCCTGTGGGAGCGTACTGACTGAGTGTCTGCCCCCTGGTGGTCAGTGTGTGCAAGCCCCCCAGAAGGGACCCTCACCCCATGAGGGTGTGGCCATCCTGGGTGAGGGGCTGATGGCTCTTTGAAGGCTGGCCACAGCCCCAACCAACCAAGCTCCCAGTGGTGGCTGGTTGGAAGCAGGTATCTGGGATTTATTTAGCTTCTCTAATTGAAACTTTGTTGCCTTTTGCAGAGGCCAAAGCTGGCCAGGGTAGGCAGGAAGCTTGACCTCCTCCATTGCCAGGACAACCAAGCCTCCTGCTTGCTCCAACTTGGTGGCTGCCAGCCGCCATCTTGATTGGCTTAATTTGCATATAGTCACTCTGATTGGCTGGTGGGTGTGGCTTGGGCATAGTGAAGGAACGGTCAATTAAAGTCTTTGTCTTTTATTAGTGTAGATTACTGGTATAGGCTGAATGTTTATCTCCATTCAAAATTATATGTTGAAACCTAATCCCCAATGAAATGGTTTTGGAAGTAAGATTTTGGGAGGTGATTAGTTCATGAAGGTAGAGCCCTCATAAATGAGATCTGTGTCCTTATAGAGGAGGCCTGAGAGAGCTCCCTTACTCCTTTTGCCACGTGAGGTTACAGTGAGAAAAGACTGTTATGAACCAGGAAAATTTTTTTCACCAGACACTGAATCTGCCAGAGCTTTGATTTTGGACTTCCCAGACTTCAGAACTGTGAGAAATAATGTTGTTTAAACCACTTGGTCGATGGTATATTTGTTACAGCATCCAGAATGAATACAAAGCGGACATGTTATTGTAATAAATACCATGGAAGAGACTTTGGAACTGGGTGATGGGCAGAGGCTGGGAGAGTTTTGAGGGGCATGCTAGAAAAAGTTTTCATTGCCATGAACAAACCATTAAGGGTGATGAGGGAGCTCAGAAAGAAAAGAGTAGAGCTGTAATGAAACCCTCAGTCTTAGAGAATACCTAAGTAACACTGAACATGATGTTGGTAGAAATATGAACGGTAAAGGTCAATCTGATTAGATCTCTGATGGAAATGAGGAACATGTTATTGGAAAGTGGAAGAAAGGCTAAGCTTGTTACAAAGTGACAAGGAATTTGGCTGAACTGTATTTCTGTTATAGTGTTGTTGTTTTTAGGAGGTAGAACTTGCAAGTGATTAAATTGGATATTTAGTCGAAGCTATTTTTAAACACCTCCTTCCTGCTTATAATAAAACCCGAGAAGAGTAAATCACTTAAAGACAGAATTGTTAAGCAAAAACAGGAAGCAGAACTTAAAGATTTGGGAAACTAAAGGTGTGGATAAGCATCCATTTGATTAGAAGATTAGTATGGATCAGCCATCTCAACAGAAGCCAAGAGCTAATCTCCAAGACAATGCAAGGATGACCCCAAAGGCAATTATCATCACAGGCACCACTCCCATCATAGGCCAGATGCAAAGATACAGCAGGTTCAAAGGAGGGACTGTTGGCACCTGTGGGACTTAAGATTCCACTGTCTGGTGCCTCTTCTTGTTACCAGTTCCTTTCCC
>NW_006290553.1:388992-400676 GCF_000327345.1 Myotis davidii
AATTGCCCCAGGTGTCACTCTGGTGGGCCCCAGTTTAGCGCAGTGTGCTGTGACTACCTCTCTGGAGCCTGCAGGCAGTAAACTTTGACAATGTCCACTCAGGGCAGCTTCTGCAGTTATCAGAGTGCATGTGCCCAGGAAGCATGGCCTCCTCCACTTAGCTTTCAAAGAAAAGAGTCACCTGGAGCCACAGAGGGCACAAGACTCCAGCCCTGGAGAGCTTCAGGGATGGACCCTTCAGAGAGTTGCCCTGGGTGGTGCCTAGACAGAGAGACTATATGGGGCCATCCTGCTGAGCTGTGGGCATGCAGCCAAAGAGGATGAGTCTCAATCCTTAAGGTCTAATGGAATTTTCCCTGTTAGGTTTTGGACTTACATGGGACTGTCACTTCTTTCTTTGCTATTTCTATGTTTTGGAACAGAAATACCTATCTTCTGCCTCTCTCACCATTGTGTTTGGAAGCACATATTTTGTTTAGTTCACAAGTTCACCGCCAGAGCAGAATTTATCTCAGGATGAATCATACTTTGCTTGAGTGTCACTCACATCTGATATAGATTTCATTTAGGTGAGACTTTGGATGTAGGCTTTAAAATTGATTCTGGAATAAGTTAAAACTTTGGGGAACTATTGGGATGAAATGAATGTATTTTGCATGTGAAAAGGACATTAGCATGGTTGCTAGTTTTGAACCAACAGCTTCCCTGAGTATCATCATCTCTTACAGTTCTTTGGTATTCACTCAAATACTATGATATATTGTATTTTTTATGTGTATAAGTTTTATCCTTCAAGTAGATTCTACTTTTCCTAATAACCTATCATCTGATTTCTCCTCAGAGACTTTTTTGTGAACTTGCCCATTGTCTCCATTGAATAATTTGAACATAAGAACAGGCACCCACAGAAACTGGTAAAGGAAGTAGTTGATTTCTTTTAATACTAGATTACTCAGAACATAAAGCCAGATCTCATAAGAAAAGTTGCTTAAACTATAAAATTGGTATAAGTGATGTTGAATGATATTCTGGAATTGCAGTTAAGGCTAATTGTAAAGTAGGCTTACACAGACTCTTAGGTGCTTTATATTCTAAGGAGAATTCCTGGGAGCAGCCCATAATGACCGCCAGATTTTTTTCCATGGAGCTTACCGGTGATCATTCCACCACTCCCTAGTGGAAAATAAAAAAGAAAAATGAGAGATAGAGGAGATAGAGATAAATGGAAGAGTCAGAGGGTATTGATGTGGGCAGAGTGTACTAAAAATGGTCTGAGGCTACTCAGCATTAACCCTCAAACATTCCTCCTATTCTGAACCATGGAAAAGGGTACCTAAGGGCCATTACCAAAGCAAGTTTGAGGACAGTTGAAGAGAATCACTAGGAGAGATTGGGGATACCTGTAGGAAATAGATCTGGCATCTCATTTCCTGGGCGGATGTTGGCCACATTGCAGAACTCGAAGGCCCATTGTTGTGTAATTGTGAGTGAAGAAATAATGAAGTTCTTGGCAGACTTTGACTTGCATCCTCTGAATTTGGGGTGTTGTCCATTTGTCCTCTACAGGTTTTGGCAGACTGTGGGTCATCTGGCATATCTCATAGTATTAGGGCTTAGAAGAAGCATATTTGGAGAAAGATGAGGCAACCTCTAGTCTACCCTTGATCTTTTCATACTCAGTTGCTGACAGAGAGGATTTCAGAAGTTACTGGACATTTATTGTGGAAGAGAGTGAATTAATAAATTGGCAGAAGACATAGAGCTGCTCAGACAGCTGCCTAGCATGATATTCCTAACATTAAAAACAGGATCCGAAACTGGACTTCAATCAGGGTCACATAAGGACAGAGTTGCCTCTGTTTGAGGGGATGATCAGCAGTGGAGGAGTCTAGGATCAAGGTGAAGCCCTTTCTAAGAAAATCACGCTTACAGACTTCTCAGGGGCATCCAACATCAGACTCAGACTGAACCAAAATGTCCAGGGATATTTATCACCAGAGATAACTTTACCAAGTAAAGTGTGGGCACAGTTCCTCATTTTCATGTCTTTCCTCTCCACCCCCAAGCCTCTAAAAGGACAAGTGACTAGAAGGGTGGATGGAAGTGTGGCATGGTAGGAAGTAAGTGCTTTGAATTAGATACAGGACAGGAGTATTAAAAGAGAATGAACTAAGTTTTACAACTGAAAATGACCAAGAAATTATAGAATCTTTCTATGTCAAAGGGAAGGGATTCAATTGGGCACAATTTGAAAAGAATAATTGAAAAATAAGACAAACTTATGTTAAAATCTAGTCTTATTAAAGTCAATGTTTACTTCTCTCTTGGGCTGTTTACCTTTTCCTTTTCCAATCTCTCATTCTTTTATTTACTTTACCTTTATCTCCTCTCTATCTACATGTGTTTGTCCTTCCCAAATATAACTTAACATGACACCAAGCTTATATGATCCCAGTGCAAACTATCATCTGACTATGTGTCTCCTAATAGACATTTTCAAGAGAAGATATTAACCTGCTTGATTCATCTAGCAAATTGATTCTCCTTAGGTGCATCCTTGGCCCAAATAACTTTGGCCATGATGTGAACACATGGCAGCAGAAATGGAGGATTGTAAATTTTCTTAGAAGGGGACATGGCCAGTAGATAGTCTTTGGGGATTACTCAGAGTGAATGTTCATTTAATATTTTGTGGGTTGTGTTGCCTTTCATATGAGTCAATTCTTTGAACATCTATCTGTAACTTTCTGAAATCACAAAGTGACTCCCTGATATTGCATCAAGGTGAATCACAATAGATTTATTTAACTACCTATTGCTTCTAAACCAAGAGGAAGTCTTGTTAAGCAGTTCAGATATGACATCTGTTCTTGGTCAGGACAAAGAAATGAAATAAGCAAAATAATCTTCCTTCAAATTACTCGCTCATGATCAAGCAAAGAGCTTCAGGTAAATGAAAAGTGCAATTGCATTAGGAAAGTACTTGTTCCTCAAAGTGTGATAGAAAAATTATATATACAGCTGAATATCACTATTGGAGAAGCACTGAACTTCATGGGGACTGGCAGGCCTGTGCTCAGTATTATGAATGATATCTCACTCATACCATGTCCTTGAGAGCAGCTGAGCATTTTGCATTTGATATGCAGCTGAGGAGACACAGATATGTGCTGGACACTATTTTCTTGTTACTTGGCAACAGTTTCTTTTTCCTCATAGCAACAATAGAGAAAAGAGCTTTTTGAAAACTGAAAAAAAAAATTAGGGACTAGAAGAAGTCAAAGCCTTTTATATTTCCTTTGCTTAGAGGACATACTAGAAAAAACTGGATTCAGCTATGGATAAAAGGAAGTATATTTGTTATCTAGTTATGATTATGTTCCTATTGAAACTTAACCAAAAGCTTTAATATCTTAGTCATCTATTTCACTCCAATACCACAGTTAGTTATTATAAAACACAGCCTTCTCAGTCAATTTATATCAAGGTCAGTTTTTCTAGAATGTGTGACTCACACTGAAAAAAGACATCAGGAAAGGCAATCATATTCAGTTAACCCCTTATTATTTGGTTAACTAACCACTGCCCGGGTTTCTCACTTAAGTTTTTAGAAAGATTGCAGTTATAGGTGGAGAAGAAAAAGAGAAAAACTGATTGATTTTGGAAAAATCTTTAACTCATAAAGAGATTAGTTCTCCTCTTTTTGTCTTGGTGGAAAACAATGACTTTTTTAAAGCAAGAAATAAACTTTTATTAAGTCCCTGAGAATCTAGAATTTGTTATAGCAATGTGTGTCACTTAACTAGTATGCTAGTCTACCAAAAAACAAACAAACAAAATCCCAAACTTATTAGATGGAATTATATATCACAGATGGTCTTGTTTATAGGGAAATAGTCATTTTCTTAGCTGATGAGAGTGGCTACCAGGACTGTACAATGGTCAACACTTTTACCAGACAATACCTTTGTTTTTTATAGGGAAATGCACACATCTTAAGTTTAAATTTCTGTGAGATTTAGTTGATATGTTTTCCATATAATCATTATTTCAATTGACATCCAACCTTTCTAACAACCCACAAAGTTCCCTCATGCCCCTTCTAATCAATCTAAATTGCTACCCAGGCAAACAATCCTTATATTTACAACCATAAATTGATTTTCCTAGTCTAAGATAAATGAAAATAAGATTAGATCATATGGGTACTTTTTGGTCTGGGTTTCTTCACGCAACAAGATAACGCCTCCCCCCATTTGTTTGTGCTGTTGTATGTATCTATATATTTTATTGCTGAATAGTATTTCATACCACAATTTATTTATTGATTATTCTGTTGATAGTCATTTGGGTTGTTTCCAGCTAGGGACAATTATAAATAAATTTTCCGTGAACATTCACGTACAAGTGTTTTTTATGAACATAGATTTCAAAATTTCTTGGGCAAGCACTTAAAAGTGGAATTGTAAGTCATATAATAAGTGCATGCTTACATTCATAATAAGCTATTGAACTGCTTTCAAAGCAATTGCATCATCTTACATTTCCACCTCCAATGAATGAGATACAATTCACACCATATCATTGATTAGACTTGATGTTGTCAGCTTTAAAAACAAAAAGAAAATTTAGTGATTCTAGTGCATGTGAAATGGTAGATTATGATTTTAATTTTCATGTTGATGATGACTAATGATCTATGTGTCATATGTCTTCATTTGTGAAGAGTCTTTTCAATGTGTTTGTTCATTTTTTATTGAGTTGTCTTTTTGAATTGATTTATAAGAGTCCATTTTATATGTTCTAAATCAGGGATGGGGAACCTTTTTTCTGCCAAGGACTATTTGGATATTTATAAAATCATTCACAGGCCATACAAAATTATCAACTTAAAAATTAGCCTCTATATTTGGTCAAATAATTAATTAACTTTCCCCTAATGCTTTGGCAGGACCAGACCAAATGATTTCGCAGGCCAGATATTCCCCATCCCTGTTCTAAATACTTTTTCAATTGACTGAATCAGACTTATTTTTAAGACCTTATTTTTTTCAACACAACAAAATGTTTCTGTATAGGATTATATAAATATATAAATAAATCCGACCCTTAAAAAAGTTTTTACACTGATAAAATTACCAAATATCTGAGACATTATTGGTTTGACAGAAGACCATTGAGATCACTTTTTTAAGAAATGCCTGGGGACTAAGTATATTATTACTTTCTTGTCACAAAACTGATTTTTCTCCTATATCATGTTCTTTAGGCTAAGGTGGTGTCCAGTAACTATCTGGTTTAATCATAATCCCAAGATCCGTGGCTCTCAGATTTGCATATAGAACACTGACTGTACAGCCCTCCCAACAACTGTGACTATCAAGAGACACTTTTCTGTCAGCAACAATGCCATTGCCCTCTACCAGCTAAAATTAATTCAAGTAGTATTTCTTCTCTTTACACTTATTTCCATTATCCAGCAGGAACACTGATATTAGTGGGTACCAAATTGACCTTCAAGATTTTCAAGCTCAAATTTCATATCTTATATCTGACCTCCAATTTCAGAATGAAGTGGTTCATGAAATATTTTAAATTCTAAATCATGTTGTTTTTTTTGTATTCTTGGACCTGTCTTCAATAACTACAAAGGAATCTTTTAAATAGTCTTGGACAACAGTATGTGAAAGGAAACAGAAATTCTTTGCCCAAGGTCATCATCAATTGGATCAGTGATTGTTCTTGGGTCAATTTATTTTATTTTATTATTAATAAAAAAACTTTAATTGAAGTATAATTTATATAGAATAAAGTATACCCATTTGAAATTTACAGTTTTATGAGTTGTTACAGTTGTACAAACCCAGGAAAACATCACACAATCAAGATACACAATATTTCCGTTATCCAAGAGTTCAAGTGAAACATCTCTAGGAGTTTCCTTGCTACTTTGCAGTCCTTCCCATCCTCCTTCTCTCCCCTGTCCCAGGCAAACTCTGAACTTCTCTCAATCATTATAGATTAATTTGCATTTTTAAGAATTTATCTATGTATATTGAATCATAGAGATTATATACTCTTCAGTGTCTGGCTTCTTTCACTCAGCATAATGCTTTTGAGATCCATGTTGTTTTATCAGCACATTTTATTTGTACTTTTTTATTGTTTTTTTTTATTCACTGAATACTAAGGTAATATACCATAATTGAATGCTAAGGATATACCATAGTTTGTTTATTTACTTGTTGATGAATATTTAAGCAATTTATAGTTTTGGGCTTCATGAAATAATCTATTATGAGCATTTATATCTTCATATAAATAGATGATTTGTTTTGTTAAATACTTAGGAGTATAATTGCTGGGTTAAATGGTAAGTATATGTAATTCATAGAAACCGCTAGTTTGCCAAATGGTTGTAGCATTTTAAGTTTCAACTAGCAACTTTATGAGAGTTCTAGTTGCTCCACATTCCTTTTCAATTTGTTTTGCTATTGAGTTATTAAGAATATTATCAAATATATGGCTTTCAAATATTTTTTTCTATTCTGTAGATTTCCTTTACATTTTAATTGGTTTTTCCTTTGCTGCACAGAACCTTTTTTGTTTGATGTAATCCTACTTGTCATTTTCACTTTTATTGCCTCTGCTTTTGGTATCATATTAAAGAAATCATTACCAAGACCAATGTCAAAAAGCTTTTTCCTGTTTTCTTCTAGGAGATTTATGGTTTCAGGTCTTTAAGTGTTTCATTTATTTTGAGTTAAATTTTGTATATTCAGTAAAATAAGAGTTCAATTTTATTCTTTTGCATGTGGATATCCAGTTTCCCCAACAACATTTATTGAAGGGAATATCCTTCCCCATTGTGTAGTTTTAGCATTCTTGTTGAAGATCAGTTATCTGTATAGCATGGGTTTATTCTGAGCTCTCTATTCTGTTCCATGGTTTATATGCCTGTTTTTATGCCTGCTCCCTACTGTTTTGATTACTGTAATTTTATAATATATTTTGAAGTCATATATGGTTTTACTGATTTTGGTTAGTTGTAGCTGACCCCGCTTTTTAAAGATGACTATTTGAAGTCTTTGTCTGGCAGTTTGTAGATTTTTATTTCTTTAGGATTGATTATAAGAGCTTTATTTTGTTCCTTTTGTGGTGTCATATTTTCATAATTCTTTGTGATTCTATGGCTTTGCATTGATGTCTTCACATTTAAGAAGCAAATCACCTTTATGAGTTTACAGATTGGATTCAAGACCACAGGTGTGGGCAGGACATTTAGCACAGCGTGTGGGTGGGCCAGCTTTTGGAGTGCAGAGCTGGACAGACCCAGTCCCAGGATCAGAGGGTGGATGGGCCTGCTGTTTGGGGGAGGAAGCAGAACTGCTACCCCAGGTCATGGCTGGGTCTTGAGATCCTCACATTGGTTGTTGAGGGTTCCTGCTCCTTTCTCCTTCTCCTCCTCCTCCTCCTCCTCCTCCTCCTTCTTCTTATCTTCTCCTCCTTCTTCTTCTTTCCTTCTTCTTTCCTTCTCCTTCTCCTTCTCCTTCTCCTTCTCCTTCTCCTTCTCCCCTCCCCCTCCCCCTTCTCCTTCTCCAATATACTTTTATTGATTTCACAGAGGAATGGAAAGGGAGAGAGAGATAGAAACATCAATGATGAGAGAGAACCATTGATTGGCTGCCTCCTGCACGCCCCCACACCGGGGACCGAGCCCACAACCCCGGCATTTGCCCTTGACTGGAATTGAACCCCATACCCTTCAGTCCATAGGCTGACGCTCTATCCACTGAGCCAAACCGGCTAGGGCCCTGCTCCTTTCTTTATTCTTAGCTACCCCTAAGTGATTTAGACCTGCTGATTCTCTCAGTGTTCTGGCTAAAATGTGACAGAAGCAGGTCTCTGAAAGGCTGGGGAAGTCAGATGCCCATTTCATTTTCTCTTCCCCCCACAAGGAAACTTGTAGTCTGAGGGATCTTCCTCAGGGCTATGCTGTGCTGGCTTAGCAGAAGAAGAACACAGGTAAACCATTGCTGATTTTAATTTACACTTTTCAATGAATCTTTTTTTCCTTTCTGTGCTCCTCCAGGGTGCTGTAACCTCACCTGGATTCTGGAGCTTTCATGAAGGCATTTTTCTGCATGGATGGTTAGTAAATCAGTGTTGCTATGAGGGACTGGGGACTGGAACTTCCTATTTGCTATATTTCTGACATCTCTGTATGTGGTCAATTTAATATACATTATTCAGAGATCTCTATTTGATCAGCTGAAACACTGATAATTAATATCAGTTTAATTAGAGTCAAGAGTTTCCTATTAGAAGTAAAGCTATGATGAAAAATCCTTTTGTAAATTAATAGCCATTTAGCATAAGTAAAATTTAATTGTTTGATATGTGGATATGTTTTTGCAAATTAGGTTGTTAAAGTCATTTTAAACCCGAATTTCAGGTAACTCTACCCATTTCTAAATATTTGCTGTTTCTTGGATCATACTGCATTTTATTTTGCTATCTACTCACATTCCTCTTTGAAAATAAACAACTAAAACTTTGAAGTTACCCAAGGGATAAAGGGTTAATTAACAATATTGATTTACATTCCTTCTTGATTGCCTAAAATTCTTATTTTACATGGCTTACATCAGGGGTAAGGTGTTTATGTTCATTTATGTTAATTGTTGACCTTTTCTCTTGATTAACCAAGCCTGTATCCAATTATAGTTGGAGATATATTCATGTTCGGCGAACATAGTGTATATCTAGTCTCAAAGCAGAAATTAATGCCTTGTGTAGGTAGCATAAAACCAGGCATAAAAAGGAAAGATTTTCAACAAAAAGCTCTTTCGTGTGAGAGCCATTGTTTTTGGAATTCTAATTCACTACAAAATAAAATCGTAAGAATTGTGAGAAACAGACAAATGAACAAAACCTAACATTGGTTAAGTGATATAGGCACACTTAACTAAAGAGTGGATTCATCCATCATTGAACATCCAATTCAACATTCCAAGGGCCTTTAACCAAATTGTGAAAATATAGAATTACCAGAGTTGAGGAGAGAATCCTTCCAATATTGTTAATACTATAGAGTTCATTCTGCAAGCATTATATTTAGTTCTGGACATCATCCTTGAGAGGGGATATTCATATGCTGGACCTTGTTTGGACAACAACCACATGGGTTGCTGGGACCTCAGACACATGCCATGTAATTAATTATTGGAGTAACTAGGGATATTTGACTTGGAGAATGGCTGATCAGAAAATAAGAAAATAAACTCAATAATAGTCTATAAATATTTGAGAGACTCATATTAAAGATCAATTAGGAATTTTTTAAAGACTTTTAGGGGATAGAAGCCAGGTGAAAAATATGAACTTATAAATTTCACTTTAACATAAAACACCCTAATATTTAGAACCACTTTAAAACAAAAACTATAAATGTCCCTTATTAGAAGGGCATTTCTTATTACTGGAAATAGTCAAAGGACAGTAAATTGTAATTCAGTTGTGAGACTATAGAATTAGATTGGAAGATCTAATAGATACTTAGAATAACCCTGTAATTGAGTCAACACTATTCATGCCGCCTCTAAATTAGATTATTTCTGAATATATGGTATAAAATGTGTATAGAAGCTAATTTAAAACATCTAAAAGCATGAACTATTTAGAAATAAATTTATCATACTAGGTACTAGCTCTATACACTAAAAACTACAAAATAATGCTGAAAGAAATGAAAGGAGACCTGAATAAATGGTAAGATATATACCAAGTTCATGAATTTAGAAATTCAATGTTTTTAAACTGTTACTTTTCCCCTAAGTTATTTATTGATTCAGTGCAATTTAAAAAATGCCAATAGACATGTTTTGGTAGAAATTGACAAGCTGATTCTAAAATGTACATGAAAATATAAACAACTTAAAATAGTTAAAGCAGTTTTTTTATAAAAAAATTGTTTAAAATAACAACAGAGCTGATAGACTTACACTACTATAATTTCAAAACTTTATACAGATATATTTATATATAATGTATACAGATATATTTATATTTAATACACACACACACACACATATATATATTATCTCAGAAAGAAACACAAATTAATACAATGGGAAAATGGGAAAAATGAAATACTGGAACAGAGATTTCACAAAAGAAGATATACAAATGGCAAGTAAGTATTGAAAGGACGCTCAGTATCATTAATTTTTAGGAAAATCCAAGTTCAAATCACAATTAAATAAAATTCCTTACCTTATATAGTGGCTAAAATTAAAAGGCAGCAACAAATGTGAACAAGGATGTAGAGCAACTTGAACACATACATTGCAGGTGAGAATGTAAAATGATGGACCCACTTTGATAAGTATTCGGCCATTCCTGATAAATGTAAATGTATATCTATTATATCCCTCAACAATTTCACTTTTATCAAAGAGATATGAAACATATATCCATTAAAAAGACTTGCACAGTAATATTTATAGTGGCTTTATTCATAGGAGTCAAGAACTGAAAACAACCCATGTATTTATTAGCAGGTGAATTGATAAACATATTTTCATAAACTCTTACAATGGAATACTAATAAAAAATAAAAAGAAAAAGCAACTGATATAAGTAATAACGAATGAATATAAAAATATTGTTTTAGGAAATAGCCAGATGCAAATAATTTTATACTGTATGAATCCATGTTACAAAATATTAACAAGTAAAATAATTTCTAGTAACAGAAAGCAAATTCATGATTTCCAGGGACTTGAATAGTTTGCATTGACTACAGAAGCACTTAGGAAACTTTTTGGATGATAGAAATGCTTCACATGTGAATTTCTGGGGTGATTACACAGGTATACTATCCAAATTCATTAATTGCGTAAGTAAAAAGAATGTGTTGCATTTCTATAAATTGTACCTCTATTTTTTAAAACAGTGAAAAATATACATAGTAAAAGTAATCAGAATGTGAAAAGCTAATTATTATAGAAACATTTTTAGTGATTATTTTAAGAATAAACACAATAAAAACATTGCCAAAAGACTATTGAAGGATCCAAAGTCCCTAAAAACAAAGATGATACTCAAAGAATGGGGAAAAAAAGAGATGGAAAAGAAAGAATAGAAATATATATACTTCATACTAATTGATACTTTTTCATGTAAATTATGACTAAATATGCTATGTAGACGTAAAATATGATTTTAAAGAAAAATGATAGTATTTTGATAGCGTTTTCAGAAATGCTGTTTTCCTACATAATATAATTTAGGACAGCCTTGAAAGAATGTTTTCCTGCTGCATCCTTCCAAACTGTCTTTTCAATAAGACATATGGCACTAATTATGGGATGGTAATGTGGAAGGCACATGTTAATTTTCATGTGCAAAAAATTGCATGAAATATTTTTATGACTATCATTATCATTTTAATAACATCTCCAAGATACTAGTTCAGCCTGGAAAAATCATTCAAATTTTGTCCATTGTAGCATGCTAAATGAAAGATTTTGCTGTTATCACATTAAAAATAATAGTATTTTTTTAAAATATATTTTATTGATTTTTTACAGAGAGGAAGGGAGAGAGATAGAGAGTCAGAAACATCGATGAGAGAGAAACATCGATCAGCTGCCTCCTGCACATCTCCCACTGGGGATGTG
>NW_006290553.1:400730-403244 GCF_000327345.1 Myotis davidii
TTTATGACTATCATTATCATTTTAATAACATCTCCAAGATACTAGTTCAGCCTGGAAAAATCATTCAAATTTTGTCCATTGTAGCATGCTAAATGAAAGATTTTGCTGTTATCACATTAAAAATAATAGTATTTTTTCTTTACTATCAGTAGGGAAAATGGCAGGAAAATGAATTGCACCTGCTGATATTTAAAAAAAAAATTCTATATTACACATGCACACACACACACATACATGAGTATGTATTTATATAGCAGATCCTCATTATTACATCCTATCTAATAAAGAGGGAATATGCTAATTGACTTCCCTGCCCTCAAAGATGGTAGCACCCACAGCCAATAAGGAAGGAATATGCTAATTAACGGCCATGCCCTCAAACATGGCGGCATCCACAGCCACAAGATGGCTGGCAGGGGAGGGCAGTTGTGGGCAATCAGGCCAGCAAGGCAGGGCAGTAGGGCTGACCAGGCCAGCAGGGGAGGGCAGTTGGGGGTGACTGGGCTGGTAGGGGAGGGCAGTTGGGGGCAATCAGGCCAGCAGGGGAGCAGTTAGGCATTGATCAGGCTGGCAGAGAAGTGGTTAGGGGTGATCAGGCTGGCAGGCAGAAACAATTAGGGACAATCAGGCAGGCAGGCAGTCAAGTGGTTGGGAGCCAGCAGTCCCAGATTGTGAGAGGGATGTCATGAAACAAATACATTTATTAAAAGTAACTTATTACAAATAAATGACAAGTTATTGAATGACATTACAAATGAATTACATAATAATGAGAAGAAAATAAGAACTAACCTAAGAATCTTTGGAAACACAATTTTTACTAGATACAGGTTAAGACAAAGAGAATGGTACACAAATACTGCTCTCTATTTGTTTTCTCATGGGAGCATGGGTTAGTCATTCGAAAACTACTTTATTTGTGTACCAGGATGGAACAAACAAGTACATATATTATAGATAATGAGAGTCAGGTTCTCCCTGTCAGAAAAAGAAGTTACAAATAAGGAAATGTCCAAAACTAGAATAAACCCTGTGATATCAGATTGGAATCAGAATATGAGTATAAATTGTGGTTTTTAAAAGACTTATGTAGATAGATAAAGAAATTAATGTAGATGCATGTAGGTATATGAAAGATGTGTGTGTGTGTAAATTCATAACACTGTACCCTAAGAGGACTTAAAATAATTAATATCATACCACTCTGGTCTTGGTGGTAGGATATTACCACTAAAGATCATTTTTAAATAAGGAACCAGGGCTCATTGGAGAAGTAGTTGACCCCTCAGCTGGAGCAGGGACAATACAAGATGAGCCTAGAGCATTTTGTAGTGCCAGAAAGTAAGGAAGTACTCACAAAAGGCAAAGGAGCCAACCTGAAGGAGATCTTCATTTCAAAGTTGGAACAGATTGTGTAACAAAATAATAATAGTATTAGGTTGTAACCTTTAGATAAAATAATATTCAAGATATAAATAATTGAATAAATAAGTATATGGATAAGGAGGGACAGTGTTGTCTTATCCAAGAGTTTTAGTTAATAAATGTAGAAGAAATAAGGGATAGAAAATTACCATTAGAACAACACAGTAATATTTGTTGCATGATGAATGCTAAACGCAGTGAGTCAAAGTTTGAGGGAAAGCCAGATATTTACATAGTCCCAAAGCATTACCCCAAGACGTTTATTAATTACAAAGGCAAAGTAGTAATTTCACAGTAGGAAACCTGGGTGGAGAAGGATAGCATCACTAATAATAGGATCTACCGATAGCAGGTAACCCTGATATTATACTTTTGTGGTTTTCTTGCTTAAATGCATGACCACATTATGGGAAAATATCAGATAAACCCAAAATGAAAGACATTCTACAAAATAATTTATCAGTACTCTTTAAAAGTATCAAAGTAATGAAAGACAAAGTGAGATGGAAGAGCTGTTCAAGATTGGGGGAGGTTGAGGAGATACAAGAACTAAATGCATTAGATAATTATGAATTGGAGACTGGAACAGAAAGAGGATATTAACAGAAAAACTGATAAAATTGAAATAAAGTTTGCTGTTTCATTAAAAAAGTAATAAATAAAAAAATTCAATTTCATTTACTTTTAGGCAAAGCACACATATTTGAACTGTCTCCTCGGCTTGAAGCCCCAGAGGGCAAGGCCTATGCACACTGTGGTGGATCTTGAAGTATTTGTTGAGTGACTACATCAAAGCTCAATTTCATCTGTGACAATCCTATCTAATAAAAGACAAAAATGGTAATTGGCGTACGACCAATACCCTTTTCATTGGCTAATCAGGGCTATATGCAAATTAACTGCCAACTAAGATTGGCAGTTAACTGCCAACAAGATGGTGGTTAAGTTGCATATGTAGGCACAATGCAGGGAGGTGAAAGGGAAAGCAGGAAGAAGCCCCCTGCCACTGACAGTGATTAGAAACCCAGGGAGGAGCTGGGGCCGCCTTTGCCCTGCCCCCCGGCCATGATCAGAGAATCAGGTGTCTTT
>NW_006290553.1:403945-404615 GCF_000327345.1 Myotis davidii
CACCGGGCTCCTAGTGTATCATAATCACCTGTTATAATTTTTAAGTCCCCTCTCTTCTGTTGGGCTCTTAAAGGCAAGGACCTTCTATGTAAAAACTAGAACTGGGACACAAAGATAAACGTTTGCAAAATGTGTAAGTGAATTTTGTTGAATATCTAATTTTAAATAGGACTCCTCCTTATAGGTATAGCTGTAGACTTAAATTTCTTTTTGAATTCTGATTATAAGCACCTGAGTACAAATATGTTTTGGGCATATTATTTAAATATGGTACAGTTTATTTTGTCCCCTCCCCCATCATTTCTGTCACCAAAAAAAAATTGAGGATAGAAAGTGCCCTTTATTCATATAAATGACATTTGACTCTTCTTAATAAAATGAGAACACAAATAGAGGTTTGATAATATTTTCCATAATATTGTTTTCTTCTCCAGTATGATCAGCATCAACAATAATTCTTAACTTTGAAATGTAAGCAAGAACTTTGTGTGTTTTTTTTCTGTTTTGAAGGAATTTCATATATTATATTTGAGATGGGCTAGGAATTGACATAGAGTGGAGTAGCAATTGACAGTAAAAATAATTTGTAATTAGTTTTCATGCTTCCATCTTACTCATAAGTTGTTATAGCAAATAAAAAGGACAAAAATAAATTTTTATATTAGTTTCC
>NW_006290553.1:404767-405304 GCF_000327345.1 Myotis davidii
GGAGAAACACATTGATTGGTTGACGCCAGCACAAACCCCGGCCAGGTTCTAGGCCAGGGAGGAGCTTGCAACCAAGGTATGTGCCCTTGACTGGAATCAAACCTGAGACCCTTTGGTCCACAGGCCGATGCTCTATCCACTGAGCAAAACTGGCTAGGGTGAAAACAACTCTTCTTAATTATTAATTTTCACTTATATAAGAGATGAAAATGGTATCATATAATCATCTCAACATTTAAATTAATCTTAATTTTTAAAAAGTGAAGTTTATAAGAGGAAAAATTTAACATTTACAAATAAGAACAATGCAGATATCATTTCCAATAAACATAATTTCAATGGAGAATTTCTATATTACTTTAATTTTAAAGAGGGATAACATTGTCACAATTTTTTTTTTTTAAATATATTTTATTGATTTTTCACAGAGTAGAGAGTTAGAAACATCGATGAGCGAGAAACATCGATCAGCTGCCTCCTGCACATCTCCTACTGGGGATGTGCCCGCAACCAAGGTACATGCCCTTGACCGGAATC
>NW_006290553.1:409551-413637 GCF_000327345.1 Myotis davidii
ACCAAAAAAAAATTGAGGATAGAAAGTGCCCTTTATACATATAAATGACATTGGACTCTTCTTAATAAAATGAGAACACAAATAGAGGTTTGATAATATTTTCCATAATATTGTTTTCTTCTCCAGTATGATCAGCATCAACAATAATTCTTAACTTTGAAATGTAAGCAAGAACTTTGTGTGTTTTTTTTCTGTTTTGAAGGAATTTCATATATTATATTTGAGATGGGCTAGGAATTGACATAGAGTGGAGTAGCAATTGACAGTAAAAATAATTTGTAATTAGTTTTCATGCTTCCATCTTACTCATAAGTTGTTATAGCAAATAAAAAGGACAAAAATAAATTTTTATATTAGTTTCCCTGAAAAGTCTTGAAATACTCTACAGTATTCATCAAAATTTACATTCTTCAAAACAACTCTTCTTTTATTTTTTTATTGTTAATCCTCACCCAAGAATATTTTTTCATTGATTTTTAGGGAGAGTGGAAAGGAGTGGGAAAGACAGAGAGAGAAACATCAATGTGAAAGAAGCACATTGATTTGTTGCCTCCTGCAAGAGCCCTGGCCAGGTTCTAGGCCAGGGAGGAGCTTGCAACCAAGGTATGTGCCCTTGACTGGAATCAAACCTGAGACCCTTTGGTCCACAGGCCGATGCTCTATCCATAGTCTCATCCGCTTAATGATTGCCCAATGTATAGCCTAATGGTGTGCTGTTGGTGTAGACATCACAGAGAGTTAGAAACATCGATGAGAGAGAAACATCGATCAGCTGCCTCCTGCACATCTCCCACTGTCGGATGTGCCCGCAACCCAGGTACATGCCCTTGACCGGAATCGAACCCGGGACCTTTCAGTCTGCAGGCCGACGCTCTATCCGCTGAGCCAAACCGGTTTCGGCAACATTGTCACAATTTATTATAAATCCATATTTTTTTTAAAAAAAGGAATAAGAGAATTAAACAATGGAAGTGAAACAATTATTCCATAATAGATCAGTTTTTTGTAATTAGTTCAAACAATTTAATCAGTTTTTTCATGTTTAAATGTAACAACGCTGTGCTCAAAAATCTAATCAAAATCTCTAAAATGATTATTTACCAACAATGAAGTATTTAATAGAAAATGACATATCTTGCATATTTTCTGTTTTGTTTTGTCATGTAGTTTCTTCATTTCCACTGAGCATAAACAATTTTCTTTTAGTATGCCTTAACTTCATTACATATGTGAGATTTTGATAAACTATAGACAATGAAATCGATTTCTGGTTACTCATAGTTTTCTTTTCAAAATTTAACAGAATTTCCTGAGCAAGTTCTTGGTTAGACTTTGTCTTTTCATGAAATTAACACACATTGGGAAGAAAAAGCCATTTTATCAACAAAGAGTTAGAAGAAAAAACTGGCATCACTTGTGGTTTCTAAAGGTGAAAGTGCTTTTAGGGCATAAAAGTGACAACAAAAGCAATCACAAATGCTAAAACATGGTAGGCTGATAGGAAAATTTAAATGCCAATGGGATGAATATTCATGGATTAATGAGTTAATTGAACTTAGAAAATTAATATCAGCAAATAATCACTTATCCTAGCAATGTGACAGTGGGGCTGGGAGAAGCAAATTCAAAAGGTCTGGGTAAATGTGTTTGCATGATCTTTTGAAATATGTCACTGAGGACTAGGGACCTGCCTCAAAGCAGTTGAATTACATGGTAATCTGGATTAAAATGCAATAGAAAATAAGCACTAGAAAACAACTAGAAATCAAGAATGATAATTCTGTAAATATTTATTCATTTATTTGTGAAATCATATATTTAGCAAATATATATTTTTTTCTGGTAGTATGATCTAAGGCAGTATGATTTTAATTCTAAGAATATAAAATATACCCCCTAATATTATCCCAAATCTAAATTAAAGTTGGGGGGACTATTTTGGAGATAAAATCTACATATACTCTAATATTACATGAAAATATAAGGTATAAATCATTGTAAAAATTCCACTTCTAGGAAAAAAATGTAATTGATTATAGGGTTTAAAATGAAAGGTATAAATGAGTGACTTGTTTTTTTTTTCACTTTCTCCTCTTTATTCTTTCCCATTGCTACTCTTTTCTTCCTTCCAGCACTAACGCCTCTCCTTCCTTCAGAGTAGGTTACTCTGAAAGTAACCATTTGTAGATCATGGGTCCTCAGCTCTCACTGCACATGACTCTCCCGAGGCTACCTATTAGTAGTTAATTAAATCAGAAGCTTGGGAGAATGACGTTATCTGCTGTTTAAAGAGCTCTCTAATTGCTCTAGTCGGTTTGGCTCAGTGGATAGAGTGTCAGGGTCAGGGGTTTGATTCAGTTCAAGGGCATATTGCAGGTTCCACCATGGGTTCACGCATGCGGATGTTTCTCTCCTCTTCCATTCTCTCTAAATTGATTGAGTTAAAATATCCTTGGTGAGGATTAACAAAAAATGAAATAAAAAGCTCTCATTGATTTTAATGTGCGGTTAAGTTTGGAAAACTATCTTCTTAGAAAGAATTTACAAGGTAAGTAAGTCCGAAAGATTTTATTAATTAAACACCTACTATATACTCAGCAACTCCCTTAGCATTATGGTCATCGAAAAGCAGCGTAGCCGAAACCGGTTTGGCTCAGTGGATGGAGAAAAAAAAAGAAAGATTTTACTAATTAAACACCTACTATATACTCAGCAACCCCCCTAGCATTATGGTCATCGAAAAGCTGCGTATCCGAAACCGGTTTGGCTCAGTGGATGGAGCGCCTGCGGACTGGGGAGTCCCAGGTTCGATTCCGGTCAAGGGCATGTGCCTGGGTTGCGGGCACATCCCCAGTGGGAGATGTGCAGGAGGCAGCTGATCGATGTTTCTCTCTCATCGATCTTTCTAACTCTCTATCTCTCTCCCTTCCTCTCTGTGAAAAATCAATAAAATATATTTAAAAAAAAATAAAAAAAAGAAAAGCAGCGTAAATAATGCACTGTATCTTCACAGCGCTTACAAATTTACTGCGTTAAACAATCATTTCTAAAAGCTAAGTTAAGAAGTAACTATGGGCTTATATTTCTTTCTTTCTTTTTTTTTTTAGAAAATTGCTGTTAATAAAAGTTAAATTTCCTAAGTTTTTGTTTATTTATTATTAATATATTAAAATTTCTACAATAATATCATCTCAGTTGCAACCTGAAATGTTTTCTGATGGAAAATTAAGAGCCTCAATTATAGCTGGTACTGTCTTAAAATTGTGCATACAACTTAAAAGTGAACTTTTGTTAAAAGCATAAACTATGGTGTTAGGATGCATACATTCAAGTCTTAACTTTGTGATTTGCTAGTCGTATTTTCCTGAGCCAGTTATTTAACTCATTTGTGCTTTTATTTTCTCATCTGTAAGGAATAATATTATTCCTACTTTATCAAATTGTTATAAGAAAAAAAGTAATAAATTGTGAGAAATATATAACTTTGAGTTCTTGATTTAGGGAAAGTACTTGTGGAAGTGTTAGCTATTATTATTATTGAAACAAAACAAAAGAACAACTGATGAACAAAAACAGATCCAGACATAGAGAAGCATCGAACAGACTGTCAAACCTCAGAGGGAAGGTAGGGGAGGGTGGGGGTAAGGGGGAGAGATCAATCAAAGGACTTGTATGCATGCATATAAGCCTAACCAATGGACACAGAAACCAGGGGGGTAAGGGATGAGTGGGGAGGGGGTGGGAGGGCAATCAGGGGATAAGGACACATATGTAATACCTTAATCAATAAAGAAAAAAAAATTAAAAAGTGGGTGTTTTGAGTCCGAGTTCTTGTCTAGCAAAAATTTAAGAATGAAGTCGCAGACAAAAGTGATTAATGGAACCAACGTTTATTGGGCTAAGACAGTCCTGGAAAATGGTGTAGCTAAGGTTCCAGGAGCAGCCCAGTGTCCAGAGCTTCCTTTCCCTGTTACAGTCTGGAGAAATTTAGTATCCAAGTTAATAAAAGTCAAATAGTCCATGTGTGGAGGCCCACATGGCCATAAAGCATGTGGGCACAAGGATGTGCTCCCCCAGGGCAGGCAT
>NW_006290553.1:414392-417171 GCF_000327345.1 Myotis davidii
AATAAAATGAACTAAAAAGAGATTTCCTATATTATGATATTCAAAAGAGCTTTATTTATCATTAAAAAATAGTATATAAGAGCATCATCATCATTAGCACCATTTTTAACTACAATGAGAGATGTATCTTTTATATAGCAGCATGGAAGCTTGAATTTTCTATTATCCTAAGACATTATTTAATTCAGTGAAATTTATTTTTTAATTTCATTGAATTCATTGGGGTGACATAGGTTAATAAAATTCAGGTGTACAATTTCATAATACAGCAACTATATATTGTATTGTGTCTTCACCACCCAAAGTCAAGTCTCCTTCTGTCACCATTTATTTCCCATTTACCCTCTTCTACTACCTCTCCCCACCTCCTTTCCCTCTGGTAATCACCATAATGCTGTATGTGTCTATGAGTTTTTGTTTTCTTTTGCTTAATCACTTACAAATGTCCCCTTTTTTCTCCCATTGACCTCTTCTAGCCTGCCTCCACTGCCCCTGCCACCCTCTACCCCCTTCCCCAGGCCTTCACAACCCATACTATGGTCTGTGTCCATGGGTTATGCATATATGCACACAAGTTCTTTGATTGATCGCTTCCTACTGACCCACCCTCCCCTGCCTTCCTAATTTCAAAATAGGAAAATACTTTTACTAGAATAGTCGTTTTCAAACTACAACTAAGAGAAAATAAATTAGTAATTTTATAACTTTTAGAATTCAACTTTGGGCCAGAATCCCCCTCTTCCACCACTTCTTTCTTATTTTATGTAGCTGTGATTCTCTTTTCCATAAATCCATTAGAGAAATGTTGTCATAATATAAAAATATTCATAATTAAACCACCACTTATTTAATTAGTCTCCACTCAGACATTCCTCTTAGTTTAACATAACATTTATGCTAACCCAATTACACCAATTAATTTTTAGAATTTTAATAAATGTCTTGCTAATTTTCATACATGCATATCTTATCATCCATCATTTATCTATCTACTTTGATTATCCAAAATTATTAAAACTGCAGGTCAATGTCAAGCTTAAACTGTAAAATGTACAACTGATGCATGGTTTTAGGAAGTTCAAGGAAAGTATTCTGACATCTTAGACAAAATTTTATTAAATAAAGATTATGATAGCAGTTTACAAGTTATTGAACACTTACTATGTAATAGTAGGCACTCTTCTAAGATATATACCTATTTAGTCCTGACAGAAACCTATTAAGGAGGCTTTAGCTATCACCATTTTCAGATAGAGAAAAGAATTTCCACAGAAGTTAGTAATTTGTTTCTGTAATTTAGCTCAAAGATGAATGAACTGATTAGGTGTCAAATGCAGTCAATCTGAACCAGAGCACTGGAATGTCTTTTGGAGTGACAAAATTAAACTAGTTAAATTAAAATAAAGTAAAAGAACAATGCTATGATTGATATTTCAAAAAGAATGACTTAAATATCAAAGGATTAGGTGGATCTATTGGGAAAATTGATAAGGTTCTTGAATAATTTTCAGAAATGACCATTTCTATTATTGTTTTAACTAGAAGCCCAGTGCATGAAATTTGTGTACTGTGGGGGTGTCCCTCAGCCCAGCCTACACCCTTTCCAAACTTGGACCCCTAGCAGGATGTCCGACTGCCGGGATCAGGCCTAACCCGGTAGATGGACATCCCTTTCACAATCCGGGACTGCTGGCTCCCAACCGTTCATCTGCCTGCTTGCCTGCCTGATTGCCCCAACTGTTTCTGACTGCCAGCCTGATCACCCCCTAACCAATCCCCTGCCACCTTGATCGATGCCTAACTGCACCCCCGCTGCCCTGATCACTCCCAACTGCCCTCCCCTTCTGGCCTGGTCACCCTTAACTGCTCTCCCCTGCAGGCCTGGTCCCCCACAACTGCCTTCCCCTGCTGGCCTGGTTGCCTCTAACTGCCCTCCCTGCTGGCCTGATTGCCCACAACTGCCTTCCCCTGCAAGCCATCTTGTGGCTGTGGGCATCGCCATCTTTGAGGGCAGGCCAGTAAATTAACATATTCCCTCCTTATTGGCTGTGGGCACCACCATCTTTGAGGGTGGGGCAGCCAATTAGCAGATTCCTTCCTTATTGGCTGTGGGCACCGCCATCTTTGTGATAGCGTAAGAGTCAATTAGCATATTCCCTCTTTATTAGATAAGATAGGTAAAATTTAAGAATATTACTTTAGGCTAATATGAAATTTGACAAGAGTAGTTACATATAAACGATTTATGCATTCTAAAAATTAATGCATAATTTACTATCTCTTAAATATGTAACACAATATAATTATTTTAAAATAAAAATTAGTAAAATTTCATAAAATTTTACTTTTGAAGTCTAATTAAAACATTTTTTTTACTATTTACTGAGAAATTTTGGTTTGCATTTGTTGCAAATACTTTTGTTTGGATTGCCTTCATATGTCTAATTCTCTGCATATTTATTTATTTATTTTAAATTAAATATTTATTTTTCAGATTATTACAGTTGTTCCTCTTTTTTCCCCCATAGCTCCCCTCCATCCGGTTCCCACGCCACCCTCCGCCCTCACCCCCCCCACACACACACTGTCCTCATCCATAGGTGCATGATTTTTGTCCATTTTAAAACTTAAGGTCATGTGGGAAAATTTGATAAAGTGAGGAAGAGAACAAAGAAAGAAAAATCAGTAAAAATTATTAAGGGGAACAGAGAAGGAGAACAAATATTTTGATAACTTTATGAGTCCAGAGAGACTTGGCTTTGCTTTTGGATTTCAAACA
>NW_006290553.1:418001-418470 GCF_000327345.1 Myotis davidii
TTGACCTCCAGGCCAATTGGCTGTGAGAATCAGCTGTGTCTGCAGTGGGAGAACCTCTGTGCTGGAGACACCCCTCCAGGGCAAGACTTGCTTCAATGGGGCTTTGGTGCTCACTGAGTCTGTCCTCTGAGTGTGTCCTTTATGGATCGGAGGAGCTGCAATCTGGATGGTCCCACTCTGACCACCAGGCACCTAATTCTCTGCTTATTTAGTTTAACTCCTCATTGCATTAAATACTTATAGAATACAGTATGTTGCTTCCTCTAGAATAATTTAAGAAACATTTCTTTTCCTGTCATTGGCTGTTTAGACACAGAGTCAGGCTCAGTCAACCATTCACTAGTTCTTGGGACTTTGAATCTTGAGGGAGTAATATAAAGAGTAGTTAGTACTGAAAATTATCATGATGGTAATGACCATAGGAGATATAGTATCAAGAATCTAGCAGCAGCAGTATTGACTATTCCTG
>NW_006290553.1:418503-433099 GCF_000327345.1 Myotis davidii
ATTGGGTAACACAATGTTGTCATCAATAGTGTTCAACATGGCTGGTCCTTTGGGGTGAACTTGGTGGTGGCTTGGTTGCTCAGTCATTCTCCTTTGGTATTTGTCAAATTTTAAAGCCTTGTTATCCCTCATAAAGTACATCAGGTAGGTTAAGATATGGAAGATATTTAATAGGAGAAAATGCCTAAGGAGGTTAATGAAAGGAGAGAGAGCAGCAATCTAGTAGGAAAGCCTTTAAACTGGTTCTACATCCATAGCAGGAGATGGGAAAAGAAGGACAGGATTGGGTATTTTTGAGAGTTTAGCTCAGGTCAGTGAGATGTCTCTAAGAAAACATTGCACATCAGAGAAATCCCACAAAGGGCAGAAATAGCCCAGCTTCTCTATAGTACTTAAAGAAAATAAAGATTTTTTAAATTTTTTAGAGAAAGAAAGGGATAGAGAGAAACATTGATGTGAGAGATACATCCATCAGTTGCCTCTGACACAGAACCCAAAAAAAAGGATCAAACCCACAACTTGGGTATGTGCCCTGACTGGGAATCAAACCCAACACCTTTTGATGTATGGAAAAATGCTACAACCAACTGAGCCACACAAGCTAGGGCTATCTCTAGTGCCATTGTGTGCTCAGTTATTGGCTAGGAACAGCTTGGAGGAAGCATGGTCTAATGTGAATGTCAGGGTGTCTCCAAAAGTATATTTTCACAGCCACCACATTGGGTCTCTAGAATTTTTATCAATTCTATAAATACTAGAGGCCTGATGCATGAATTTGTGCATTGGAGAGAGGGACCGTGGGAGGTTGGCTGCTGGCCCTGTGGAGGAAGCTGCCCCCCACCCCCCACCCCAGGGCCGAATCCGCCACCACCCACCCTTGGTTCCCTGTCCCAGTCCAGGCCCAAAGGCCCTGGCGGGGTCCAGAGAGGAGGCGACAGTCACCAGGCCATGTGTAGAAGAAATTGGCACTGATGTGATTGATGCCCCACCACCACACGGTTCCCTGCCTCCCCCCTCCCCTTCCCTCACTGCCTCACTGCCACAGTGACAGTCGGTGGCCCCTGGGGAAGAGAGAGGATGGGAGCAAGACAAATCCTTGTGTTGAGGACTGACTTTCCATAGATTGCAGTGAGGGAGCTGCTCTGCTATATAGGAAACTTGACCCAGAAGCAGATCTCTACGAATGGTTTAGTACCAGGGGCTGATGAGGGCCTGCTAGCCAGGGGGAGGAACCATGGGAGGTTGGCTGTGGGAGCACACTGACCACCTGGGGGAAGCTCCTGCATTGAGCATCTGCTCCCTGATGGTCAGTGTGTGTCATAGCGACCAGTTGACTGACTGGTCGTAATGGTCGCTTAGGCTTTTATATATATACTGGAGGCCCAGTGCACAAAAATTTGTGCACTCAGGGGGGAAGAGGGATCCCTCAGCCCTGCCTGTGCCCTCTCACAATCTGGGACCCCTTGGGAGATAATGACCTCCAGGCTTAGGCCTGCTCCCGGGTGGCAGAAGGCAGGCCCAATCCTTGGTGCAGCCCCTGGTCGGGCTCAGAGCAGGGCCGATTGGGGAGTTGGGGTGCCGCACCCTGTCATGCACAGAGCAGGGAGATTGGGAGGTTGTGATGCTGCCCTCAGTCACACTCAGGGGAGGGACGAGTGGGGGGTTGGGGCACCCCCCCCGACACACTCAAGGCAGGGTCGATGGGGAGCTTGTGGTGCCACTCCCTGTCACACACAGAGCTGCAGGACGATCAGGGGTTTTGGGTGCTGCCCCCTGTCACGCTGATCCCGGTGCCGGGAGGCCTCTCAGCTCCACTGATCCCGGTGCTGGGACGCATATTGCCCTTTTTCTATATAGAATAGAGGCCTGGTGCACAGGTGGGTGCTGGCTGGTTTGCCTTGAAGGGGGTCCTGGATCAGGATGGGGGTCCCCCCTGGGGTGCCTGGCCAGCCTGGGGGAGGGGGTGATGGGTGTTTGTCGCTGGTCACACACCCTTCAGGGTGGGGGTCCCCCTGGGGCGCCTGGCCAGTCTGGGTGAGGGACTGAGGGCTGTTTTCAGGGTGGCAGGGGACTGAAGCTCCCAAGTGCTCCTTTTTTTCTTTTTTTTTTTTTAATTCTGGGCCAGCTTTAGCTCTGGCTTCAGCTCTGAGGCCTCTGCTGCTGAAAGCAGGTACCTGGTTTGTTTGGGTTCTATAATTGAAACTCTGTATCAACTCCAGCTCTGAGATCCCAGTGGGCTGAAAGCAGGTTTCTGGGGTTTTGTTTAGCTTCTGTATTTGTAACAATGTTTCAAACTGCAAGCTCAGAGGCCGGCAAGTCAGGCGGGGAACGTTGGTTTCCTCCGTCACTCCACATGTCTCTCCACTGGATAACATGAAGCAAGCAAGCCTCATGCTAGTTTCAAGCTGCCTGGCTGCTGGCTGCCATCTTGACTGGCAGTTAATTTGCATATCTCGCTGATTAGCCAATGGAAGGGTAGCAGGACGTATGCTAATTACCATGTTTCTCTTTTCTTTGATAGGATAGATTCCAAAAATATTTTCTTTCTTCTTTAGTCATCCAATTGTTATTGACTATTGATGAGTGTACCATGTGCTTTTGGAAAAAAAAATTATATAGTTTGAGAATTTAGCATTCTGTAGATGTTATTTAGATCATGGAGGTAAAAGGGGAGGAGAGTGGGTGAATGTGTGCTGGAGTGCTGTGAATTTTAAGAAACCATTGGTATGGCCAACAGAGACCTCCTGCTAAACTTGTGTATTAGAGCAGTCTCTTGTCTCCCAGGAGAGGCCTGCCTTACACCTCCTTCAGTGCTCAGGCAATGGCTGGGGACAGCCTAAGGGGGGCATAGCCGATGGCTAAATATAATGTATTTCAGTGCAGAGTATGGAACTTTTGGTCAGTTAAGTTCCTGTAGATAAAGCCCTGCAAGGTGTATTTTTTATGGTAACTACAGCATCATTCCATTCACATTTTTCAAATGCCTCCAAGGACATGTCCCTCCACTGGATATCTTTCATCAAATTTGATGTCCCACATGCCACTCAGACTGGCATCCTCTTAACCTTTGAGGTGGTGAATGAGACAATCTTAAACTCCATCTTATTGACTATCTTCTTAGATCACCCCTGACACTACTTTTGTTCATTGAGGTCCTCAGAGAAGTAGACATCAAGATGGAATAAAATATGCAAGATATTTATTGGATAAAACACCTGGAAAAGGTAAAGGAAAGGGTGTTTGGGAAGGCTAGGAAAACTTCAATACCATGATGCAGGTCTGACAATTGTAAAGGGGAGGGGCACATAAAGATTGTGTAAGAAGACTCAGACTGCAGGACAACTCTAACAAAGATTCAGGCAGGTTGATGGGATGAACTAGTGTTGCCCATGGAAAGAATCCTATGTCTCATAGAAATGGACCTACACTTATATGCCTACAATGATAGTTTATGGCTGGAATCATTCTTTGAAAATCTAATCTCAGAGTGAATGTGGGAGTGGATTTAGAATAGGAGCTGCTGAGGTCATCAGTCAATTAAGTTTCCTGCTGTAGGCACCATGGTCTCTGCAGCAAGAGACCACGCTCTACATTTTTTGGCCAACTGCCTAGTCCCTTGTATTGGTTTCCTACAACTATTCTAACAAAGTACTACAAACTGTGTGGCTTAAAAAGGCAGAACTAGATTCTTTCACAGTTTCTGGAGGCCAGAAATCTGATATCAAAGTGTTGGCAGCGTCAGTTCCTTCTGGAGGCTCTGAGGCAGAAGCTTTAGCATGCCTTTCTCCTAGTTTCTGGTAGTTACCAGCAGTTCTTATTATTCATTGGTCTGTAGACATAATCTCTGCCTCTGTCTTCACATGGCCTTTTCCAATATATCTTCCTATCACATACCCTCTGAATATATCTCTGTTCAAATTTCCCTCTTCTTATAAGGACACCAGTCCTTGGATTGGGCTCAACTTAATAGAGTATGACCTCATCTTAACTTGGTTACATTTACAGGGACCCTATTTTCAAGTGAGCCACATTCTAAGGTTTCAGGTGGATTAAATGTTGATGGAACATGATTCAACCCAATATTACTCCTTTCTCCCTTCTGTCCTAGCTAATTCTCAATAATTTTTTTTTAGATTCAGGCCAATTGTTCCTTCCATGACTGGGTTCATTTTTAAAAATTTATATACCTTTATAACATTATGTATTCTTTATTCCACTTCTCACAGGGCAATTTTATACTTATGTTTGTTATTATTGATAACTATCTTCCCATGCTAAGCTGTATTCCTTTAGGGCACAGGAATTTCTCGTATTTTTTACTCACTATTGTATCCCTACAATCTAGCATAATGCTTATCATATATAATAGATAAAAATGATAAATCATGAAACTGTAATCAAATAGCTCAGATTTTATAGTAAAAAATAAAAGAGGGACAATGTGGGAGGGATAGTAATGACACTGCATAAACACTTCCAACCTCAGGCAGAAGAAAAGGCAGCAATGAGAGAAGTAACCCTTCCTCTGTTCACAATACATTTTAATTCTGCCACTAACATGTCTGCCCTCGATTGGCTTTGAGCTTTGGTGAGGGAAGTTGGGAAACTGATTATTAAATATATAAAGATTTTTTAAGACAAAAGTGAGAAAGGAAGGAAGAAAAATAGCAAAAAGAAATAGTATACTGGCTAAAGTGGTTTGGACTGCACTTTAGAGGGATGATTTAAGTATACATTAGGAATGAATAAGGCAGAGTCTGGCTACATGATAATACAAATGTGGTAGTTTATCTACTTTCACACATAGATTACAAGTTTTTTTTTCTAAAACAACATAAAACTGTACAGAGATTTCTAAGTATTTGAAATGAGCTTCTCATTCTATATATATGTTTAGATTTTGTCAGTGTGAAATAAACCAACCAGAAATGACAATGGTCAAATTGCATGAGACCAGAATTGGGGAGAAACAAAGGGAATTTTCAATAGCAATGTTAGCAGACAGAAGGCATAATCCACAGATAGAGTCTTCAGTTAGAGAATTAAAAATATGATCCAACCAATGAACAAGTGCAAAGAAATAACATCTGAAGAAAATGGAGGAAATAGATAACCAAATGGAACCTAGAAGAAGAAAGGAACTGATGATGCACCAAAAAAGAAAATGTTTTATAAATCCACCCACTAGCCAAGCTGTCTTCTTCAAACTCAGGAAATTTTTGCAAAAGTTCAAATTTCTATGTTTGTATTATTTTAGGTGTAAAGCCACTCTCAGTAGTGTGGGGAAGTCACCGGTTAATTCATTTCTTAGCACAACTGCAGGGGAGGGTTAGCAGTGGGTGCTGGTTTAAATTTGAGGTTAATATCCTACAGAACTCAGAAGCCTTTGTAAACTAGGCAGGATTTGACAGTCCTAAATAATTTTACTTCCAGTTCCTATTCTCTTGCAAATGTAAAACCCCTGATAAAATTCAAATGGTATGTATTATACCTAATATAACCAAAATACCAGCTTCTATGCAAAGTCATGTTGTAGATCCTAAAGAAATCCTGCCAGTCTATGGTTGATGACATGTTTTCACTTAAGAAAAGCTGATGAGGGAGGAAGAGCGCTCGGCCATCGATTTGTGACCATTCTCTTATTAGCAACTTTTGGCAGTGTCTGATGCTACAGAAAGTGTGGAAATAGCACAGTTTGTGTCCTTATGAGTTGGGAATGAGTGGAGATTTGGACACAAGGGCGAAACACTTTGAGAAGGCCTAGAAATAGTGGGATGAAACATTCATAATACTACCAAAGGGAAAAACAGTTGTTTGCCACTCAGACTTTGAAACTCATTTAGGCTTCATTTTGATCTACAATATTTAAATTGTTTATACCACGTCAATGACTTTTACGTATCATTGTACCCCCCGATTATAAGACATCCTTCTAAATCTAGAAACCTGGAACAATGTTTTGAAATCTTCAGCACTACATGGCTTGTTGGTCACATATTCTATGCTGAATATATGTGGCTTAATGGCTCATTAACTTGTTCTTTTACTGAACTCCTACATGGTTTGAAATGTGTTCTTTTGATTAACTTTTAGTAAGGGGTGCATGTTGTGTATTGGAAACACATGGGCTTGGCTGCAAACGCCAAGTCTGCACTTACTGTTGTATAAACATGTATAGGGCTCTTCAAATTCCTGAACTTCAGTCACATTGTTTTAAAATATGTGTTAGCATTTTCAAGCATTATTGAAGTACACAATTATGAAATAGAGGAACATAAAATAGGCAATTGATAAATCTGTATGCAATTCTCCCTATTTCTGTGTGCTCAACCTACTGTTCGCCAAATGCTACTCAATAATTATTTGTTGATGAGATCACAGAATGTCAGATAAAAGTTACATTGGCAGTTGGTTTCCTACCGCTGTCTGATCAGTTACCCTGCCATTAACACTATCATTATTTTTCCAGCTGGCATACATTTACTGACTTTTGCATGAGGAAAGTATTCCAAACAACTAGTCTCTGATTTTCATTGAGATTTCCTTAACTTGTTTTTAAAGCTTTGTATCTTTTTGCTCTAAAAAAATCTGGAAGAAATATTTTTGCTACCCAAAATTATTTAATTAGAAAATCATCTGCCTTAATGGTTTTGCTAGTACTTCCTTTACCCCAGGCTTCAGCCAAGAAGTAGAGGAGTGAAACTAGTAGAGAAAATGAGAATATCCAAACACCACATCAAGCAGTGAAATTGATCAGTTTAACTTAGAGGGATAATGATATATTAGTTTCTTAGAAAAGGAAAAAGGAGGCAGCATACTATGTCAATTATGAAAAACGGAAGTTGTTAAAGAGCTAAAGAACTACAGGGATGTAATTATGAGTAAACACAAAACTATTGGATTAATAATCAGTCTTAATGAAAGAGAATCTGTGAAGGAAGGGATAAGAAAACTGGGTGACACATGAATACCATGAATAGTCCTAATATTTAACTTCAACAAAGAAAAGACAATTTATTACATAAGTGTATACACACACATCAAATTTAATAGAGAAGAACAGAATGAGAAAGTCCAAGGCAAACCATATATAGTATCCATAAATATCTTTAAAAATTGATCTTATAGATAATGTTTCAATAATTTATCAGCAAATTATCCCATCCTAGTAGCATTCCTCCTTTGATTGAAGTACTACAACCTCAAGGGATGAAATGCTGTCTTTTAGAACTCTGTCAATTGGTAATGGGGTTAGCTTTCTATAATGATCAGTTGTTTACTCAGAAGCACAGAAACCTTGGTTTCCATTGTCACACACACCACACACACACACACACACACACACACACACACACAGAGATTAACTTCATACATGTGACATTTGGAGGATCTAGGAAGGAATAACGTGAAGAGATAAGGAATTTCTAAATATCTAAAGCCAAGTGTTGAGCTCTTGCCATTGTGGATTTTTATACCTTGAGCACAAAAGCAATTAGTAACCTTGATGTTATCACAAAAGACAATAATTCCCAAAACATGTGGAAATAAAGCCTCAGCAGAAAATAGTCTCCTCAGAAATGGCTACCACTAATTCGAGGTCTTATCTAGCACCATATGTTGGGTTGATTTAGCTGTGTTGGGGAAAAGAAAAATAGATACAAAAAAGAAGCAAATGCTTTCAGAAAAGTTCATTGAAATGTTACTAATGAGTAGGCCCTCTAAATTATTGCTTAAAGTGAGAAGAAATATATCACTTTATTTGATGAGAGGTTTTTGATGCCCATATCATCTAAGAGGCACGCTAATATAGAAAACAGCTGTGCTGAGGTCATCAGAGGCTTAGCTACTTTTTTAAGATTCTTTTTAACTTCTCTTTAAAAGGGGTGAGGATGATATAATTTAAAATTTGCATACTTTGAATGTTGATGGAAGGATTAATCATACGCTTTGCTCCTATCCCTAAGTTAACAGAAAGGAAAAAATGAAGATGATTTTGGTATTTTAATTATTAGTAACCATGCTAGTAAAAAAAGTTACTCCTAAACAGGAAAACAAATGAAATAGAAAACTATAAGAAAATAAGGTGGCAGTAAGTCAGAACTCTTACTAAGGAAAAACATAGTTAATATAAGGTCTTTCTCAGGTAGGTGATAAATATGACAGAGTGAATGTATGTGGCTTTCATGGAAAAGCGTACTTTATGAATCCAAGAATGAAGATTGAGTAAAATACCTTAACCAGTTCACTCTTTAAGGCAGCTATCAATTTTTAAAGCCAGAGGCCTTGAGGCAAAGAATAAAACGGGCTCAGTATCATAACAAAAAGCACATAAAAATCCCTCTTATGGTGCAACACTGATATGAGAAGCTTTGATAATTTCTGAAGAAATAGAATTGTATGTGCCAGCTTCCTCGTAGATTAACACTCTTCCTGAAGCCCTAGAAAAATTAGAATAACCTAAGAAAGAAGAAACACAAAACTCACCCAGAGCTACAGCAAAAGTGCTTCACAGAAGCTGATAATGTTCAACATGATTGAGCTTTAGAAGCTGTTTTACCCAACTTTTCAAAGCACATTTTCTAATAACTAAACAGTTCATTCTTTGAAAAGTAGTAAGATACTGGGATAGCACAGTCATAGAATTTCATACCTCCAACCAGTTCTAGGTGTAAATTCTAGGTGAATGTCCCCGCTTGTCCATGAGCTGTTGTTAACAAACCCGTTACTATTTCTCTCCAGGATTATGGATATCAGTAGAGAACTATTGTTCTCAAAAAATTGTTTTCTTTTTAAGAAAAAATGTCTCAGGAAAAAATCACCTGTGTGCTAAATTATGATTATTTCTCTTTGCCTTTGAGCATACTTATGTAGCCAGTGTTGCCAATGTTGCTGTTTTTTAGTTTCATTTTTTTGAACTACAATGTTGCAAATTATATACAGCATCACCTGTCTCGCCTGTGGCTTATTTGTGATTTATTTATAAGATGCCCATGAGGTCTAAGAGAATAATGGCTTATTATTTCTCTTGTCTCCTGAGGTCTTCTCATTTCTTCTTCTTCACTGATCACAAAATGTTTGCCAAACACTTGCTTATTGTCATTTCTGCACCGCCCAAATGTTCATCATTTAACCTGTGAAATGTTTATCTTATTGAACTAGTTAAATTGCTCTGTAGTATTTCATCTTAAGAAATGATAGAGAAATTCTAGGGAGAAACAAGTTAACACTTACCTCAAAACAACCACTTGTCGCCTAAATTAAGATACAGGGTATTTTAGTTTTAAATGTCTTTTTTTTTTTTAATCCTGTGGAAATTAGGAACAGGTGTAACTTGAATCAGGCCAATTTAATTAACTACAGTGTTCCCTGACACAAATGCCAGCTATAAACAAGTCTTATGATTCAATTCACATGTTATCGACAGCAAGAAGAAATATTTATGAAGTTACATGACTATATACATCCTCATAAAGATATTTATAATGCCATTTAATTATTTCAGGGGACTTAGAACATTTTAAAAAGTGAAATTCATTACCTAATTGTCAACATGGATTTATAGGTACTTCCTATTTTTCTTATAAACTTACTAGAGGCTCGATGCACGAATTTATGCACCAGTGGGGTCCCTCGGCCTGGCCTGTGGAATCAGGCCAATACTGGCTCTCTGACATCCCTCAAGGGGTCTCAGATTGTGAGAGGGCACAGGCCAGGCCGAAGGACCCCACCGGTGCAAGATCGAAGCTGGGGAAGGATGCAGGAGGTTGGCCAGCCAGGGATGAACCCCAGGAGGGCTCCAGGGCATGTCCTGCCTGTCTAGTTCAGTCCTGATCAGCCAGACCCCAGCAGCAAGCTAACCTACTGGTCGAAGCGTCTTCCCCCCAGTTGTCAGTGCACATCATAGAGACTGGTCAACTGTCTGCCCCCTGGTGGTCAGTGTATGTCATGGTGAGCGGTTGAGCGGCCTTAGCATATCATTAGCATATTATACTTTGGTTGAATGGACAACCAGAGACTTAGCATATTGGGCTTTTACTATATAGGATAAGATCTGGGGTTACAGCAGTTAGAAAGATATGCATGCTTATTATTCTCAAGAGTTTATATTAAGAAATGGAACACATTATGGAAGTAAATAAAAAGACAATAAAATTTTAAGGTAGATGAATATTAATCAAGTCATTCATTAATTCAATAAGGATTTATTGAGTTTTAAACATGCATTATGTTCTAGATGCTAGGGACATAGCTGTGAACAAGAAAGCCTGACTTTGCTACCAAGGAATTTATATTTAGTGGGAGAGGCAGATAATAAACATCATAGATCTTTGTGTATATCTTACTACAGATTCTGAATATATTAAAAGTAATGTAGAAGGTTGTGATAGACTAAAAAGAGTAAGACAGGGTTACTTTAGATGTAGTGGCCAAGAAAGACTTCTTTGAAAAGGTGAAATTTAGAGAACATAACATTTTAACTCAGAAATTTCAATGCAAATATATACAAATTTTTTTATATCAAACTTATATCCTCATATGGCCTTTACAGTTTTCTTTGGATTTTTTATGTATGTACATATATTATCTACAAATAAAGATATTTTTTACCTTTACTTTCCAATTTTTAAGATTTTTTATGACTATTCTTGCCTTATTTTGTGGTTTAGAACCACCAGTATAATGTGAACTAACAGTTATTGTTGTGTTAATGGCATACAGATATTAATCTGTAGGTTTTCCTCTTCTTTTGTGTAATTTTTGCCCGCATTTGGTTTAAGGGTAATACCAAACTCAAAAAATGAGTTGAGAATTATTTTCTTTTATTATCTAGCAGTATTAATCTAGGTTTTCTTCTTCTTTTGTGTAATTTTTGCCCACCTTTGGTTTAAGGGTAATACCAAACTCAAAAAAATGAGTTGGGAATTATTTTCTTTTATTATCTAGCAGTATTAATGTAGATATTATAATATTTCTCCCTTGAATATTTTGTAGAACTCACAAGCAATGCAATCTGGGCTTGGGTTATAACGTTTTTATAATGTTATTAATTTTGAATTCATTTTCTTTAAAAGATACAGGAGTATGAATCAGAGTATTTCTTCTCTAATACATTTTATCAGTTGGTTCTTTCAAAGAATTTATTTATTTTCATCTATATTATAACATTTATTGGCATGCTTGTTTATAATATTTCCTTACCAATCATCCTTTTATATTATGTCAGATTTCTAGTGATATCACTTATTTCATTCTTAATATTGGTAATTTGTGTTTTTTCACCCTTTTTTCTTTACCAGTATGACTAGGAGTTTACTTTTTAAAAATATATATGTTTTTATTGATTTCAGAGAGAGGAAGAGGGAGAGAGGGATAGAAATATCAAAGATGAGAAAGAAGCATTGATCATTTGCCTCCTGCATTTCCCCAACTTGGGATTGAGCCTGAAATCAGGGCCTGTGCCCTGACCAAGAATTGAACTGTAACCTTCTATTTTATAGGTTGATACTCAACCACTGAGCACACTGGCTGGGCAGGAGCTTACTGATTTTGTTGACCCTCTTCTAGTTTCATTGGTTTTTAGGAGTTTTTGTTTGTTTTAAACATCATTGGTTTTTGATTTTATTTATTTATGTTTCTTATTAGTCTATTCCTTCTAATGGCCTTCGGTTTTAATTTTCTTTTCTTTAAAAAGAAATGGTCATAGTGTTGCCCTGGCTGATGTTGGTCAGCAGTTAGAGCCTGGGCCCATGCACTGAAGGGTCAGGGTTTTGATTCCCAGTAAAGGGCATGTATCTGGGTTGGAGGTTCAACATCTGGCCCTGGTTGTGGTGCGTGTGGGAGGCAACAAATTTACATGTCTCTTTCACCTCTCTCTCTCTCTCTCTCTCTCTTTTCTCCCCTCCCTCTCTTCCAATCTAAAAAGTCAATGAGAAAAAATATCCTTGGGTAGGGATTAACAACAAAAATAAATAAATAAATAAATAAATAAGGAGTTAAAAAGCACACACACAAAAAACCCCAAAATGGCAACCATAAATGTTCATGGTGTAAAAATAGATCACTAATTTAAAACCTTTTATGTTTTAGAATTTAAGCATTTTATGCTATAAGTTTCCCAATAACAACTACATCTCAGAATTTTTCACACTTCGTTTTCAAAGCATTTGTTTACAATTCAAAGAACTTTATAATTTTCTTTGATTTTTTTCATTTCAAAGAAAAAATGAATTTTTTTTTTCAAATACAGTTTACAGTCAGTATTATTTTGTTTTAGTTTCACGTGTACGGCATAATGCTTAGACAATCATATACTTTACAGTGTTTCTCCTGATATTTCTAGTGCCCACTTGGCACCATCCTTCATTATTAAAATAGTATTGACTATATTTCCTAAGCTGTACTTTACAGCCCTGTGACTATTTTATAATTGTCAATCTGTACTTCTCAATCCCTCCACATGTTTCATCCAGCTCACAATCCCTTCCCTCTGGCAACCATTAGTCTGTTCTTTGTATCTATGAGTCTGTATCTGTTTTGTTTATTCATTTATGTTATTCTTTAGACCAGTGATGGCGAACCTTTTGAGCTCGGCGTGTCAGCATTTTGAAAAACCTTAACTTAACTCTGGTGCCGTGTCACATATAGAAATTTTTTGATATTTGCAACCATAGTAAAACAAAGATTTATATTTTTGATATTTATTTTATATATTTAAATGCCATTTAACAAAGAAAAATCAACCAAAAAACTGAGTTCGCGTGTCACCTCTGACACGCGTGTCATAGGTTCGCCATCACTGCTCTAGGGTCATCCATGCTGTTGCAAATGGTGAGATTTTGTTCTTTTTTATGGCTGAATAATATTCTGTTGTATATATGTACTACCACTTTTTTATCCACTTGTTATTATTGGTGAGCACTTTGGTTACTTCCATAGTTTGGCTATTGTAAATAATGCTGCAATGAATATAGGGATGTATATATTCTTTCCAATCAGTGTTTCAGGTTTCTTTGGATATATTCCCAGATGTGGAATTGCTGGGTCATAACAGAGTTCCATTTTTCATTTTTCAAGGTAACTCCATACTGCTTTCCACACTTGCTGCACCAATCTGCATTCTCACCAAGAGTGTGCTTACTAGGGTTCCCCTTTCTCCACATCTTCACCAGCACTTGTTGTTTATTGATTTATTGATGATAGCCATTCTGACAGGTGTGAAGTGAGATCTCATTGTGGTTTTAATTTGCATTTTTCTGATGATTAGTGATGTTGAGCACTTTTTCATATGCTTATTGGCCATCTGTATGCCCTCTTTAGAGAAGTATCTAGTCAGGTCCTTTGCCCATTTTTCAATTGGATTGTTTGTTTTTTGGTTTTGAATAGTATGAGTTCTTGTTGTGGTGAATATGTTCTTCCAATTAGGAACCAATGGATTATTTAGAAGTATGTAGTTTAATTTCCAAATATTTAGGAATATTTCATATAACTTTACATTATTAATTTCTAGTTTTATTCTGTTTTATTTCAATCTTTTGAATTTGTTGAGAATGCTTTTTATGATTCAGAATATGGTCTATCATGGTATATATTCTGTGTATTTGACAAGAATGTGTATTGGCTATTGCTGAATGGAGTATAATATAAATGTCAGGTCAATTATGTTGGTGGTATTTTTTCACATCTATATGATTACTGATTTTTTGTGTAGCTGTTCTATCAGTTTCTGAGAGGAATGTTGTAGATTTCAACAATAAATGGTTTGGGGGTACGACACCTGAGAACCACCGCTGCCAAGTCACTGCAACTCAGCAGCTCCTGTGTTGAGTGTCTGCCCCATGGTGGTCAGCACACCAGCTGCAGGGAACACCACCAGCACCGTTGCTGAGCCTGAGGGCCCTGGGGCCAGTTGTGCAGCCGCTGCCAAGGCGCCGGTAAAGAAGAACACAAAGGTGGCCAACACGAGCGTGCAGCCTGAGATAAACGCTCTGTGGAATGAATTCAATCAGCTGGGCACCAAGATAATCATCACCAAGGCTGGCAGGTCAGGGTGCCCCTCTCCCCGCTGTGACCCTCTCCACATGGCGCCAGTCTCGGGCAGTGGGCTTTGGCTGAGAGGGGGGGTGGGGGGCATGGCGGGTGGGGGGGGGCCTGGCCACCTGTGGGTCCCTATCGGGAGGCAAGGAAGGCGGTGGAGAGAAACCCTGCAGACCTACCCCCCGACCAGCGGCCCAGGACCCAGCACCGCCAGAACCTGACCAGCTCAGAGCACACAGAGCATGGGGGGAAGGCAGCTGCCTGTGAGGGGCCTTGCCCCATTCTGGCTGCCAGTGGATCCCACCTCAAAGAAAACTCGGTCTTTGGTTCCTTAGTTTTAGTCTACCCAGCTAAAGAGGAGCAGCTGGGCATATTTTAGGGGACACACCAGCTGCAGGGAACACCACCAGCACCGTTGCTGAGCCTGAGGGCCCTGGGGCCAGTTGTGCAGCCGCTGCCAAGGCGCCGGTAAAGAAGAACACAAAGGTGGCCAACGTGAGCGTGCAGCCTGAGATAAACGCTCTGTGGAATGAATTCAATCAGCTGGGCACCAAGATAATCA
>NW_006290553.1:433974-434888 GCF_000327345.1 Myotis davidii
CCTTTTATATAATAAAAGGATAATATGCAAATGGCCCCCTCAACCAGGAGTTCGACCAGAAGGCTGGGCTGGCCAACTGCCTGCAGCCCCTCCCCCAGGCAAGCCCTGCCCCAGATCAACCCCCCCAATCGGGGGAAGGACTGGCCCACCAACCACCCATGGCCCCACCTCCCAGCCAGTTTCGCCCCCCATAAGCCACCCACACCCTGATGGGGGGCGAGGTTGGTTGGCCTGGCCCGATTGGCCTCAATGGGGGTAGGCTGGCCCAACCCCACCCATGCACAAATTTGTGCACCAGGCCTCTAGTCCTATATAATAGAAGCCTAATATACAAATTTTTCAACTGGGAGTTCGACCGCTCGCTATGACATGCACTGACCACCAGGGGGCTGCGTGGAACACGGCAGGTGTTGGCAACACTGCGCTGGCAGGGGTGGCAGTGAAGGCACTGCCCACCTTGATGAGCTCTGATGAGAGCAGGACCATGATGGGATGGTGGAGCAGGTTGAGCCTGGGGGTGAGAGCTGGGTCCAGATCCCTAGAGGCCACCCCAACAGACCCCACCCATGCACGAATTCGTGCACTGGGCCTCTAGTTTATTATAATTTCCAAGCATCACTACCATGATATGAAATTATTCTACACTCATCAATGCTGACTGAAATACTCTTAAGAAACAGAAGCTATACGGTTACTGAACAAGGTTTATTTATGCTATACATAGGACTCCCTCATGTCAGAAGTAAAATACTAAATATCTGTGTTATGCCATGAGTCTAGAGGCTTTTGTGCACTAAGAGAACTGGACATACAGGCAACTGCGGATTTACACCAGCTTGAGGAAGGCTGCTCCTGCCTGTCAGAGGCCACACTTCACTGAAGTGTATTGTTACTCAAGTGGCCACCTGCACAAA
>NW_006290553.1:435585-437386 GCF_000327345.1 Myotis davidii
TGTTCCAGGGCTCTGCTTGGAATCATATGGGGAGCGTGTACGAACACACGTGTGGACTTTTAGACTTAAAGTCAGACTATCTCCCACGGCAGTGATGGAGCCTATGACACGCGTGTCAGAGGTGACACGCGAACTCATTTTTTCAGTTGATTTTTCTTTGATAATTGACATTTAAATATATAAAATAAATATTAAAAATATAAATCTTTGTTTTACTATGGTTGCAAATATCAAAAAATTTTTATATGTGACACGACACCAGAGTTAAGTCAGGGTTTTTCAAAATGCTGACACGCTGAGCTCAAAAGGTTCGCCATCACTGGTCTATACCATATGGCCTAAGAGTGTTGTAGGCTGTACCATCTAGGTATTTGTTGGTGCACTCTGTGATGTTCGTACAATTGAATTGTCTAGAACACATTTCTCAGACCTTATCTCCATCGTTAAGTGGACCGTGACTGTATTGATGAGGCCAGGAATTGGAATTAATAGATATTACTTTAATGAGTTGTTTTTTATTTGTACTTTTCAAATCCTATTAAATAACAAAGAGTTCCCACCACACACATGGTTGTGTCTTCCTGATGCTCAGACCATGGGTGTAAATGTTACTGAAAGATAGATTTAATCCACTGTGCCAGAGGTGGAAGAACAAAGCGGACAAGGCTGTAGAAAGTTGGCACAGATCTAATAGTAAGTAATGTTTTGCGTTTCATGCCAAAAGCGGGCATTGTTCCTGCTATTATAAGAAAGGAGAAAACTAGTGGCAGTTCTTTTTTTGGAAATGAATACACCACTAGCAGAAAGGGTTGGGGTGGGTATGAAATCACTGCTATCAACAGACAGGAGGACACAAAGGAAGCATATTGAATGAGCCCACCTTTGTAATAGGAAGTGAGAAGCCATGTGGGAAAAGGCTTTTCAGCATTGCACTGCAGCTCTGTCTGAAATCAAGAACTCAATGTGTGAGAGAATGATATCCATCTACCTGGGGGACAGAGTCCTGTTGCTTACTAGGGAGCAGGGCTGGTTTGTCCTGTGGGGGAGTCATCTTCCCAGAAAAAAAAAATTGGTATGGAATAAAGCGACTCTGTTTTTTAAAGGACGTGGCCATTCTCTTTGAGAATTTTTTTAAGCAGGTATGAAAAGCAGCCACTAGTTATGGCTCAGGGCTGCCAAAAATGCAGATCTAAAAGAACCAGCAATAAAACAGGGTGAAATCTTATTACTTATCTTCCCATACGACTTTCTTTTTACATGCCTACAGTGTGGCTGTGTTACAAACAAGAAGCTCACATCTACTAGTATTTGGGGCTTTTGCCTGATTATGTGAAAAAAAAAACTGTCAGATAGAGTCCTAGATAATAGAAATATGAAGGCTGTTGCTGGTCCAATGCAGAGCCTATCACTGGCAGACACATTTCTAACCAGGTAATAAGTATGCTTCAAATCTAAATTTAGAGCTTCCAAAGCACAGGTTTAATGGGATGTCATTCTTATTGATCTTCATCAACCTTATTCCTTTGTCCCATAAAAACTTTATATCTCTCATGCCTCTTTTTCACTCCCTCATCTTATTTTACTTTACTCCTTTTATGTGACCTAAATTGAACCTTTGTATTATTTGCTATGTTGGTTAGACTGGTGTTCAACTGCTGGAAATGACAGTGGCTTCACCAAATAAGAGCTTACTTTTGAAATCTGGAGATAAACTGTGGTGGGCATGTGAAATAGGGCCATTCTCATGATATCAGAAATGTCCCAGACAGCTGCAATTTTCCTTCCACATCATCTATAGCAG
>NW_006290553.1:437551-447159 GCF_000327345.1 Myotis davidii
TATTTTATACTAACTCATTACATATAGTGATTTTCAGTGTTTAGTGTGCATTGGCAGCACCTGAAAGGCTAGGTAAAGCACAGATTGCTGGACTCCCATCTTGATTTTCTGATCAGATGTCTGAGGTTGGGTCTAAGAATTTGCAGAACTAACAATTTTCAAATGATGCTGATGAGGCTGGTCCAAGGGCAGCACTAGAAAGAAAACTGGGAATTTTGAAGGGAGATCTTATAAAATTCAACTTAATTCTCTGAAAGCCAAGTTTTGGTGGGGGCAAGCTTTCTACATCTTTACTGGTTATGACCTGCTCTTTATTTTTGAATGAGGTTATGGGAGGGTCAAAATGTTGTTTTATTACATGTATTATTTTAATAACACAAACAATAGAGAGTTATACTCTGGGCTAGTTAAAGCACAGATTGCTGGACCCCCATCTTGATTTTCTGATCAGATGTCTGGGGCTGGGTCTAAGAATTTGCAGAACTAACAATTTCCAAGTGATGCTGATATAGCTGGTCCAAGGACAGCACTAGAAAGAAAACTGTTTGGGAATTTTGAAGGGAGATCTTATAAAATTCAACTTAATTCTCTGAAAGCCAAGCTTTGGTGGGGGCAAGCTTTCTACATCTTTACTGGTTATGACCTGCTCTTTATTTTTTGAATGAGGTTATGGGAGGGTCAAAATGTTGTTTTATTTCATGTATTACAGCCTATTTTCACATCTTTTATGTTCAATTCAATTATATTGTAATCGATTATATCCTATATATGCCAATGCACACTAAACATTGAAAACCACTATATGTAATGAGTTAGTATAAGATATTTTTGGTACAACTGATTGCTATGATGCATACTGACTACCACTGACCACCAGGGAGCAGACGCTCAACACAGGAGCTGCCCGCTGGTGGTCAGTGCGCTCCCACAGGGTGATCTCTGCTCAGCCACAAGCCAGTCTGATGGCTATGAGTGCAGCAGCGGTGGCAGGAGCCTCTTCTACCTCCTTGGCAACGCTAAGGATGTCTGACTGATGGCTTAGGCCTACTCCCTTTCACAGTCCAGGACCCCTCGGGGGATTTCCACCTGCCGGCTAGGCCTGCTCCCTGGGGGAAGTGGGCCTAAGCCATCAGTTGGACATCCCCCAAGGGCTCCTGGGCTGCCAGAGGGATATGTGACTGCCAGCTTAAGCCTGATCCCCCAGGCCTAAGCGGGGAGGATTGTTGGGTAGCAGGGTAAAAAAAGGTGAAGGGATTAAGAAGTACTAATGGCCAACCCTCCAGATGCTGCCAATGCACACTAAACATTAAAAATCACTATATGTAATGAGTTAGTATAAGATATTTTTAATGGTTTTTAGGAAAGGGGCTGTATAATAGATCAATGAATTTAGTGACAAATATTGCTATCTAACTGTACAAGGCCAGGCTGAGGGATGCATGAATTTTTATGCACCAGGCCTCTAGTATGTACATAATTACTTAAAATTTATTATAAACCTCATACTATATACATTTTTCATGGCACTGCTTTTGTATGCTTAACAATGTCTTAGATTTTAAAATAAAATATGATTTTTAAAAATTAGAAATGCAGGTTTTGCAAAATAACAACATTCGGCTACCTATTGAGTGTGGGTGCTTTAATCCTAGAAATACAAGTGACTTAAATTATAATATAAAGAATACCAAAACCATTCTCAGTTCATGTTGAAAATTTCTAAATAAATTGTATTTTAACCTATATTTCTTTACATAGGTTTTTCTCTTTTATGCTGGGGAAAATGAAGCAGTTTATCAGTTTTTCCTAAGTTCATAAAAATGACACATGTTCACTCTAGCAAATTAGAGAAAAAATACCATATTATATCACTTATATGTAGAAGAACAAATAAAATAGAAACTGACTTATAAATACAGAGAACAGACAGATGGATGCCAGAAAGGACTGTTGGGAGCAGGGTAAAAAAAGGTGAAGGAATTAAGAAGTACTAATGGGTAGTTACAAAATAGGCATGGGGATGTAAGGTAAAGCATGGGGAACATAGTCAACAATATTGTAATAACTATGTATTGTGCTGAGGGGGCACTTGAATTACCAGAGGGAACACTTTGAAGCCTATATGAATGTCTATTTGCTATGCTGTATACTTGCCTGAAACTAATACAAAATAGGGTTGAACGAAAACTATAATTGAAAAATAAAATAATAGTAAAAATATAAAAACAATAGGCATTCAAACACTGAAAATAGCCAATATCAATGTATTACTCCTTTCTAAGACATCTAACTCTATAACATCTACAACACCTAACTTTATAACATGAAAATGTGTATAAGTACATATTTTGAATTGTGCTGTTATACATTACATTTTACCTTTTTCATTTTTATTTAATGTTATTTAATAATTTTAGAATCATAAATTTTCAGTATTTCTATAATATTCTGTTATAATGGACCTTGTTTTTATTCCTTGCTTATTGCACATTTACTTTGTGTTAATTTCCCATCCCTGTTTATTGTCATAAACATTCTAATGTTTGTAATGATTAGTCTGATAGAGGTTAGAGGGGAGGAGAATGAGGAGGACTGGATGAAGGAAGGTGAAAAGAATGACCAAAGAATATATATGCCTGTTCTTGGTGCAGCCACTATGCAAAACATTGTGGAGTTTCCTTGAAAAATTAAAAATGGAACTGCCATTTGATCCAGTGATTCCACTTCTAGAAATATATCCTAATAAGCTTGAAACATTGATCAGAAAGAATGCATGATATATGCCCCCTATGTTCATAGCAGTATTATTTGCAAAGGGCAAGGATCTAGAAACAGCCCAAGTGCCCATCAATAGACAGTGGATAGAAAAGCTGTGATACATTTATACAATGGAGTACTATGCACCTGTTAAAGAGAAGGATCTCTTTGAAGCAACATGAAAGGACCTGGAGATTATTATGCTAAGTTAAATAAGCCAGTCAGAGAAAGACAAATATCATGTGATCTCACTTATATGTGGAATCTAATGACCAAAATAAACAGACAAACAGATCCAGAGACAAGGCAGCATGCAATAGACTCTGTTCTCAGAGGGAAGGGATGGGGAGAAGGGATGGTCCCTCAGCCCGGCCTGCAACGATGCCAGGATCCCTCACCTCGGACTCTGGCCCGAGGCCCCTCCTCTCCCCTCCCTCTGCCTGGGCACGATATTGCCAGGATCCCAGCATCCCTCCCCTCAGACTCCGGCCTGAGGCCCCTTCCCTTCCCTCCCTCCATGCAGCCAGGGTGCAGACTCTGGCCCCAGGCCCCTCCCCTCCCCCCTTTTCACCTGGCCAAGCACACATGTTCAGCTTTAGAAGTTATTTACTTACTGATGGTTAGTAAATAACTTCTAAAGCTGAACATGTTGCAGCGAGCCCAGCATTCCTCACCAGGGACTCTGGCCCCAGGCCCCTCCCCTTCTTTGGCAAGTCTGGGGCATGAACTCCGGCCCGAGGCACCTCCCCTACCCTCCCTCCACACAGCCGGGCTGAATGCTGGGCTAGCATTGCCAGGGCAAAGCTGCCAGTGTGCTGCCCCAGCCACTATGGACACCACTATCTTTGTTGCTGAATGATGGTTAATTTACATATTACTTTTTTATTAGATAGTATATGCATATATGCATAACCTATGGACACAGATAATAATGTGGCCCCTGGGGAGGGGGCAGGAGTAGGGAGGAGGGGGTCAATGGGGGGAAAAAGAACATCTGTAAGACTTTCAACAATAAAGATAAGTTAAAACAAAAGACCATATATATGCATAGCGAATGTACTCAAACAACAGTGTGGTGATAGCCAGACAGAGGGAGGGTGGTGGGGGCTGGGTGGAAGTAAGTAAGGGGGGTTGGGAATGGGGCCTATCTCTAATAGTGTCAACAATAAATTTAAAAATAAGAATAAAGGTCCAGCTGGTGTGGCTCAGTGGTTGAGTGTCAACCTATGAACCAAGAAGTCATGTTTCAATTCGTAGTCAGGGCACATGCCTTGATTGCAGGCTCCATGCCCAGTAGGGCATGTGCAGGAGGCAGCTGAACAATTGTTGATGGTTCTATCTCTCTCTCCCTCTCCCTTCCTCTCGGAAGTCAATAAAAATATATTTAAATAAAAGAAAAAAGAAAGTCTACATTGTAAGCTAGATTTTTAGAAGGAATGCTAACCCAAAGAATGTGAATATACTTATATTCTGATGTATATCATCAAGTGATTGTCTAGTTACTAGGAGTTCCAAAAAAATTAAAAAAATGTTGCCAGCATTAAATACCATCAAAGAATGTAAGTAATCCTATCTGGATAACTAAGTTGATTAGAGCGTCCTGACTTGCAAAGTTTGCAGGTTTTATCTTTGGTCAGGACACATACAAGAATCAACCAATAAATGCATAAATAAGAAGATGTTTCACTCATGTATTATGTACATGATTTTCTTTAATTGGCATTTTCTTTATTTTTAATGAAATTTCTTATTATTTTCTTTTAAGTGTTATTTATTTATCTTTAAAAAATTTTATGTTCTGAAAATATCTAGCTAAATTTATCAGTATTTTCGTTGTGAATTCTCTTAAAATCACTTCATTGAGATATGATTGACATACAAAAAATTGTGTATTTAATGTATACAGCTTGTTGAGTTTGGAGATGGATATAAACCTCTGAAACTGCCACCAAAATCCCTACCTTAAGCATATATATCACTTCCAAAAGTTTCTTCCTGCCCTGTTTATGTATGTATGTACTAGTATGTGATAAGAACACTTCATATAAGATTTACCTGCTTGGCAAATTTTTAAATATACAATAAGGTATTGTTAACTATAGAGTCTCTATGCTATAGAGAAGATCTCTAGGAAATATTTATCTTGCATGCCTGAAACTTTGTACCTTTTGACAAACCTTGTGTCTTTCTATTTCCCTCTCCTCACAACCCCTGACAGCCACCATTCTACTGTCTGCCTCAATGCGAGTGGCTATTTCAGGTTTTTCAAACTATGTAAAGGACAGTTCCTTGCTTTTGGAAAATGAATTTAATTTCTCATCAGGGAGAGTGTTTATGAGCTATCATGACCTTTACAGAATAAAAAGCACACAACGTGAGGCTCACAGAGAGGAAAGGAATGATGAATGAAGATGTATGTGTGCATCACTTGGATTTATAATCTTGCTTATGAGCATGTCTTCATGTTTATTTAATATTTGAAGATAAATTATTTCTATACATTTGAATAATGACTAAAATATGGCAAGATGAAAGAAAGTTACTTAAATGTCAAAATTAGAAAGAGTGCTAAAGATCACTAAAAACGCATCCTTGCTTTGACCACATCTACTTGTTAGTAATTTATGTGGGTGAAACTAATGCCATCAAAACAATGACATTAAAGAAAATTTTTTGAAATTTTTATTGCAATATAACACATATATATATATAGAAAAATAAAACTAAGTATAAAGTTCATTAATATTTTGCTAGGTGAATACAGAGTGGGGCAAAAGTAGGCTTATAGTTGTATGTAAAACACAGAGTTTATTCTTGTATTATTCTTTCTTAACTATTATATTATTTTCCATATAAATAACTGTAAAGTTACTTTTGTCCCACCCTGCAAACCATAGTAGAGCATGCAGATCAAGAAATATTATATCACCAGCACAACAGAATTCCCCAAAGCTCTTCCTCAGTCACTACCATAAAAAATAAACACGAACCTAACTTTTAACACCATAGATTCTATCTTTAAATGTGTACTTTAATAAGTATAAAGTATATGAACAATTAGGTAAGGTTGTGGAGAAGCTGACTAATAGACATGAATGAGAAGATACAAGTGTCCATCTAAATTTAGTAGTTTTTTTTTACAGAATATTAATTAAAGTTTAATATACAATTACTCACTTCTAATTTTGAAAGTCCTTTATTATAAAGATTACTCTTTTGTCTGATAACAAACAGCAGCCACATTGTCAGTGCTTATTCTGGACCTCCAGGTTGGATAAATTCAATGTATTCTTGAGACACAAGTTTCCTTCTGTATTTCTGAGGTAATGTATTTATCATTTCTGCAGTGTCAGGAGGACCCTGACGCATCAGCCAGTCTGGTGATTTACTTCCCTTAGACTGCTGTGAAGTTGAAGAAGGGTGAGGTGGTCCTGCTGAGCTCAAAACTTCCGACACATTGGGTTTAGGATTATCTCCTCTGTCAGGGAGCATTATTAATGGAGCATGGGGCCAACTTTACCTCATGCCCCTGCAAGCCAATACCATCTTGTTGCCCATCAAGATCCCAAACAACATATATTCTCTTTTTCTTGTTTTTGCATTTCATATAAATTAAGTCATATAGTATATACTTTATTTCTGACCTCTTTTGCTCTATATGTATTAGTTTTAGCTATTTTATTATGTACATTTTTAGTTTCTTTATTATAACTGCTGCACAAAATTTTATTTGGAATATACCACAATTACTTTATTCACTATATTGTTGGATATTTGAGTAGATTCCAGTATTGAGAGATTATGAATAGTGCTGCTATAAACATTCTTGTATATATCATCTGGTGAACAGATGTATGTATTTCTGTTGCATATATACCAAGGAGTTGAATTGTTAGATCATAGGATCAACCTAGGTTCACTTTACAAAGATATTGCCAGCCAATTTTTCTATATCGGTAAATCAATTTGCACTACCATCAGCAGTGTATGAGAGTTAGGTTTTGACTGCTCCACATTCCCATCAACAATTTATTTAGGTCATTTTCAATTTTGCCATTCTTTTTATTTTTAATATATTTGTATTGATTTCAGGGAGGAAGGGGGGACAGAAACTAGCAACACCAATGATGAGAGAGAATCATTGAATGACTGCCTCCTGCACACACCCTAATGGGGAATGAGCCCACCACCTGGGCATGTGCCATGACTGGGACTCTAACCTTGACCTCCTAGTTCATAGGTCGATGCTCAACCTGAGCCACGCCAGCCAATTTTGCCATTTTTATTAATATATACAGGAATATTATGGTTTTATTCTGTATTTTCTCACTAAATAATAAAACTGAATAATATGTTTTCATAGATTTATTTTCTTAGATATCCTCTTTTGTGAAAAATATGTTATGTCTTTTGCTTAATTTTCTTAAGTTTTTTTTTCATATATAGGAGTTTTATATATTTTGGATGGAAACCCTTTGACGGACATACATATTGTTAATGTGTTTTTGTAATGTGTAGGTTACATTTTTCATTTTAATGGTGCCTTTTAATAAATAGAAGTTTTAAATCCTAATAAAGATGTACAGGTGAACACACACATTCATTTTATTGTTGGTGTTTCCTTATTGCCTCTTAAGAAATCTTTGAGGTTCTAGCCTAGCTGGAATGGCTCAGTGGTTGAACATTGACCTATGAACCAGGAAGTTGAGGTTTAATTCCCTGTCAGGGCATATGCCTGGGATGTGGGCTTGATCCCCAGTGTGGGGCTTGCAGGAGGCAGCCGATCAATGATTTTCATCATTAATGTTTCTTTCTCTCTCCCCCTCTCCCTTCCTCTCTGAAATCAATAAAATATTAAAAAAAAAGAAATCTTTAGGGTTCTAGTCCAGATGGTGGCATAGGTAAATGTGATACTCACATGCTCCCACAACCACATCAAAATTACAACTAAACTATACAACAATCATTATTCAGAATGCCTGAAACATAGCTGAACTGAAGTCCTACCACTAAGATTATAAAGAAGTCACATTGAGATGGGTAGGAGGGGCAGTTACATGGAATGTACTGATCCCACACCCATATATGATGGATAAAAACCAGGAGGAATATCTCAGCTATGAAATCATAAAGAGAGAAGGGTCCCACCCTCATATCAGGGTTCTGGTGCTGTGAAGAAATGCCCCTATAAATTTTGGCTGTAAAAAAAAACAAACAAATTGTGGCTGAGTGAGATGGTGTACTTCTGGAATCCTGGGTGTTCCTCTTAAAAGGTTTGTGCAGAGCTATACTCGGACTTACTAGCTCTGAGCTCCAATTCTGGAGTAGCAACTCAAAAGGTGCCAGGGACACCTGGGGAGGAACTGAATTGTCTGGTTCCAGGGCGAGGGCTGGAGGGGCCACTTTCTCCCAGACAGATGTACTGGCAGAGGCCATTGTTCCTTTGCTAAGCCCTTCCCTAGCTAACACTGTTCACCCAGCCCTAGTGATACCCTGAGACCCTGCCCCACCCCAGGTGTCAGCCCACCCAACCATTTCCAATGGCTTTTCCATACAAACAGCCTGTCTCGGCTCACACTTTGGACATTCCTAAAATCGCTTAAACAAACAGATCTGTCCTTTGTGTATGTGTAAACTCTACCACTTGCTAAGTGGACCCAGGCCTGGCACAAGTGGCAGCCAGCCTCAATTTGTAGCTTGTCCTCTTCCAATCACCTCCAAACCCAGCACAAGTAGCAGCCATCTGCAGATCACTCTGTAGTTCATGATGGGTGGCCCTGGGAAGAGCACAGGTGGCAGTTGAACTTTACCTCCAGGGAGGCCCCAGAGGCAGTGCAGCTTTAGACCACACCAGATTACAACGTAAATACCTCCACAAGTGACACACTCAAAGGGCGGAATTGGCAGGCATCAAAGCCCCATTGAAGTAAGTCCTGCTCTATGGGGTCAGCCCCTGCACAGAAGCTCCTCCTCTGTGGTCACAGCCAGTTCTCACAGCTGGTAGACCTGAGGGTCAGTCCCTCCCAATGATGTGCCAACAGCAACCAAACTCAACTAATCTACAAAGGGGGCATACATCCTACAAAGGGGGCAAACCTGGAGCACCCAACTTGGGTGACTGGGAGTCTGCACAACTGGACCTTACATGTCACCTACTATATAAGGTCATGTTATTAAGTCAGGAAGACTTAGTAGCTTTACCTAATACATTGAAACAAGCACAGGGAAGCAGTCAAAATGAGGAAACAAAGAAACGGGTCCCAAATAAAAGAACAGAACAAAAATGCAGAAAAAGAAATAAATCAAATGAAGGCAAGCAAACTACCAGATACAGAGTTCAAAACGATGGTTATAATGATGCTCAATGAACTTAGTGAGAACTTCAACAGCAAAAAAAAAAAAAAAAAAAAAGAACAGGGAAACTATATAAAAATAGAAAGAAAGAAATAAAGAAACAGTAGGAATTGAAGGGCACAATAACAAATAAATAAGTTACAAGGAATCAACTGTAGAGTAGTTGCAGCAGGGAATAAGATCAGTGATTTGAAATATAAGGAAACAAACAACACTCAGAACACATAAAACATAAAGAACAAAAAAAATTAAAAAAATGAAGACTGACTGTCTTGACTCCATTGTATGTGAGGTACATGCAAAAAAAAAAAAAATGAAACTAGGTCTCCAACTTACACCATACACAAAAATAAACTCAAAATGGATAAAGGACTTAAATGTAAGATGGGGAACCATAAAAATCTTAGAGGAATCCATAGGCAGCAAAGTCTCAGACATATGCTGAAGCAGTATCTTCACCGATACAGCTCCTAGGGCAATGGAACCTAAAGAGAAAG
>NW_006290553.1:448057-453331 GCF_000327345.1 Myotis davidii
CATAACAAATGGGTGGTGAGGGCACTAGTGGGGGGGAGGCAGACAAAGAATAAAATAAATAAATGAGGATAGTATAAAGAGCCTCCAGGACAACTTCAAGCATACCAACATTTGCATCATGGTGGTGGCAGGAAAAGAGAGAAATCAAGAAATTAAAAACATATTTGAAAAAATTACAATGAAAAATTTTCCTAACCTAGAAGCACAGAGAGTCCCAAATAAAATGAATCCAAAGAGGCCCCACATCAAGACACATAATTAAAATGGCAAAGGTTAAAGACAAAGAAAGAATCTTAAAGGCAGCAAGAGAAATGCAGTTAATTGCCTACAAGGGACTGTCCATAAGACTGTCAGCTGATTTCTCAACAGAAACTTACAGGTGAGAGCAGATTGGCAGTAAATATTCAAAAGCAAGGACCTACAACCAATTTTAAACTACCCAGCAAAACTATCATTTAGAATTGAAGGACAGATAAAGAGCTTTCCAGACCAAATAAACAAAAAAAAAAAGGTGTTCATCACTACTAAACCAGTATTATAATAAATGTTAAAGCATCTTTTTTTAAAGAAGATAAAAAATATTTAATTACTTTAATTTAATTTAGATTAAATTCTTCAATCAAAAGACATACTGAATGGATAACAAAACAAGACCCTTACATATGCTCACTTCAGATCAAGACACACACACACACACACACACACACACACACACTGAAAATAAAGGAAAAATATATTTCATAAAAATGAAAACAAAACAAAAAATTTGGGTAGCAAAACTTATACCAGACAAAATAGGCTTTAAAACAAAGGTTATAACAAGACAGAAGAAAGGACCCAGAAACTCCATTTCTGGGTATTTATCCAAAAAAATCTAAAAGACTAAGTTGAAAAGACATATACATCCATATTTTCACTGCAGCATTATTTACAAAAACCAAGGTATGGAAGTAACTTAAGTGTCCATTAATAGATGAATGGATAAAGACAAGGCGGTACATATATACAATCCTATAAAATAAAAGGGTAATATGCAAATTGACCCTAATGGCAGAACAACCACAATGACCGGTCGCTATGATGCACACTGACCACCAGAGGGTAGAGGCTCAATTCAGGACCTGCTCCCTGGTGGTCAGTGCACTTCCATAGGGAGAGTACTGCTCAGCCTGAAGCTGGCTCATGGCTGGCCAGTGCAGCAGCAATGGCGGGAGCGTCTCCTGCCTCTGATGCAGCACTAAGGATGTCCGACTGATGGCTTAGGCCCACTCCCTGGGGGATCAGGCCTAAGCTGGCAGTCAGACATCCCCTGAGAGTTCCTGGGACTCCAAGAGGTCACAGGCCAGGCTGTAGGACCCCTAGAGTGCACAAATTTTTGTGCACAGGCCTCTAGTGGAATATAATTCAGCTATATAAAAGAAATGAAATCTTGCCATCTATAACAACATGGATGAACATAGAACAGCAGTTCTCAACCTGTGGGTCGCAACCCCTTTGGCGGTCAAAAAACCCTTTCACAGGGGTCTCCTAAGACCATCCTGCATATCAGATATTTACATTATGATTCATAACAGTAGCAACATTACAGCTATGAAGTAGCAACGAAATAATTTTATGGTTGGGTCACAACATGAGGAACTGTATTTAAAGGGCCAGAAGGTTGAGAGCCACTGACATAGAGTATATTATGCTAAATGAAATAAATCAAAAAGAGAAAGACAAATACCAGATAATTTCTTTTATATGTGTAATATAAAAAATAAAATAAGCAAACAGCAACAGACTCCTAGATACACAGAACATTTTGACAGTTGCCAGATGAAAGAGAGGTTTGGAGTGGGTTAAAAAGGTGAAAAGTTTTTAGAAATACAAATTAGTAGCTGCAGAATCGTCATGGGGATGTAAAATACAACATAGGGAATATAGCCAATAATATTATAATCCTATAATATTATATTAGGCATATAATAAAAGCCTAATATGATAAGTATTTGATTGTCCTGTCATCCATTCAACCAATTAAAGTGTAATATGTTAATAATATGCTAAGGCTGCTCAACTGCTCACTATGATGTGCACTGACCACCGGGGTGAAGATGCTCTGACCAGTAGGTTAGCATGCTGCTGGGGTCCAGCCAATTGGGCCTGAGCAAGATGGGCTGTACATGCCCTGGAGCCCTCCTGAATCCCTCCCCAGCTGGCCAACCTCCTGTGTCCCTTCCTAGCCCCAATTGTGTAGCGGTCCTGTCCCTCGGCCTGGCCTGTGCCCTTTCGCAATCTGGGTTGAGGGGACCCCTCCCCGAGTGCACGAATTTCATGCACCGGGCCTCTAGTAACTATATATGGTGTCAGATGGGTACTAGATTATTGAGGTAGTCTATTCATTAATTAAATAAATGTCTTTACATATTGGGTTGTATGCCTGAAGCTAATATAATATTGTATTTTAAAAATAAAAATAAAAATCTTTGCTTACACCTAGGTCATAAAGGTGTTTTTTTCTACATATTTTCTAAAATGCTTATAGTCAAAATATTATATTTATATCTACAATGTATCCAAAATTGGTCTTTATGTTGGTTGTAAAATACAAGTAAATGTTCATTTTTTTTTTTTCATTGTGGACATTCAATTGTCCCAGCATCATTTTAAAAAAATGACCATTCTTTCACAATTGCACTGAAGTGATCTTGAATATGCTAAGTTATGCCAATGATCTATTTGACTATAGTTATGTTAGTTTCACACTGTAATAAGTGATACAGTTTTATTCTAATTAAGGCAGTGTGGTACTGATATTTGGCAGGTTAAGTTCTTCAGCATTGTGCATCTTCAACATTGCCTTGGCTATTTTTGGACTTTTGTATTTCATGTAAAATCAACATATCCGTTTACACACATAAACACACATAAACACAGCTTCTGGGGAATTGATTAAGATTACAATGCAATTTGGAAATCAACTGGAGAGAATTTCTATATTTTCAATATTGTTTTCCTTCTATTAGCATGACATGTCCTTCTATTTATTTAGAAAATGGCATAGCTCTCATTTAAAGATTTAATATCTTTCATTATTTATTTATCTATCTATATGCACATAAATGTAACTTCTACATGTAAATATATTTGTAACTAAGACTTTAATTCTATTGGTGAATAGGAAATATGTCTTAGTTTTCTGAATTTTCTACAGTTCTAAAGGGGTAACAAAATCAGGTCTTTTGTGTATATCTTAATTGGCTAATTTAATAACTTAAGAGTTCCCTTGCCATTAGAATAAAAATAACATATAATGTGAGTACTATTAAAACTTCTAGTAGCGCCTCACAGCTGGAGAGAACTTAAAATTATTTGCAAATGATTTCAAAATATTATCTTACTTGAACCTTAATTACATTTTTTTAGTTTTTTTTCTCAAAAGCTTTAGTATATAAACACATAATTTGTGCATACTATTTATTTCATGCAACGACATCTAAATAATCTTTATTACCATTTGGTAGGACAGACTGCTTGATATAGTAATAAAACAAGCTATACTGTGAGCCTATGGTGTACCAGGCATTATGTCAACTACTGTGTATTAAATAGATTTCAATAAATTACCATTTAATGTTTGAAGGGATTATGGTGGCTGAGGCAAGAAGAGAAACCCAAATTCCCACTCAGCAGCAGAGAGAAAATCCCATGGGTTAAAATTTCCTTTATAGAGATTTTTATCCAGGTGGTTTTATTTTAACTTTATGCTTCAGTGCACTGGGAAGAAAACAACATGTGGCATAACACATATATATTTTGTGAGAGCTTCCTAGTTTCGTTCTCTGCTGTTGAGCCCTACCCTCTAATCCCTCCTGTGCACTGTTCTTATATCATATTAACATTTTCTAAACAGAAACTATATGACTTCTCTTCTCAAATCTTCCAACTTCCTGCCACCTTTTCCCTGCCTACATCATATATCCTCTTCCTCTTTCTTATGTATAAAGTGCAAACTCCCCAATCCAGCCATTCAGAGTCACCAATATCAATTTCTGCCGCACCCGATTACTCTCCGGATGCACACTCTCAATTCCTCCACGTTGATCACTGAACAAAAACATGCTTATGATAAACGTGAAGTCTGTGCTAATCATTCTTTTATTTCCCAATTGAAATAACTTTCCCCACCTTTTCCACCTATTGCTGTGATTTCTTAGACTTTCTTCATCATACACCTCACTAAGATTTATACTGAAATTATGTCCTCCCCTGAAACTCATCTATGTGCTGGTTGATAAGAAACCTTGATATATTCTAATTCTAATTCTAATTACCTTCAAGGCTCAACTGCCCAACTTAAATTTCACCTTCCTTCTCCAGCTACATGTTGATTACTTTCTTCTCTAAAGTTCTACAACAGTTATTTCTTCTTTGATTGCAGCCCATGTGCACTTTGTTCTTAAAGTCTTTTTACATAGTTTTAGTCCTCTTCATATTTATTACGAAACACTTTATTAACACTTGCTAAGTGAATAAAGATCTTTCTAATTAGCACAAATAGTTTCCAAATTTCTTGGGACTATGAGGCAAATAAAAAACCTTTTTTAAGGTCTCTGGTAGTATTTCCTAATTTTTAATGTATTCCAGAATAAAGTGAAAAGTTTAAAAATATCCATCCCCTAACCTGAAGATTCTGATTCAGTCTGTCTGGGAATGTCATGGGTTTCATTATCATTATTTTTGTTTCACAATTGAAGCCATGGTTGAAAACTGCTCTTTTTTAGACTGACAATAAATGGGCCATCTCTCAATAATAAATTTAAAATCCTATATAATAATAGCCTAATATGCTAAGTGTCTGGTCGGCTAGTTGGCCGTTCAACCAATCAAAGTCTAACATGCTAATGATATGCTAAGACCACTCAACTGCTCGCTATGACGTGCACTGACCACCAGGGGGCAGACAGTTGACTGGTTGACCAGACGCTCTGACTGGTAGGTTAGCTTGTTGCTGGTGTCTGATTGATCTGGACTGAGCGAGATGGGCTAGACATGCCCTGGATTCCTCCCACAGTCCCTCCCCAGCTGGACAATCTTTCGCATCTCTCCCTGGCCCCAGTGGTGTACCAGTGAGGTCCCTCAGCCTGGCCTGCACCCTCTGGAAATCCAGGACCCCTTGGGGGATGTCAGAGCCAGTTTCAGTCCAACAGTGGAACGACCAGTTGCTATGATGCACACTGGCCACCAGGGGGCAGGCACTCAATACAGAAGCTGTACCCTGGTGGTCAGTGC
>NW_006290553.1:453586-457809 GCF_000327345.1 Myotis davidii
GAGATGTGCAGGAGGCAGCTGGTCGATGTTTCTCTCTCATCGATGTTTCTAACTCTCTATCTCTCTCCCTTTCTCTCAGTAAAAAATCAATAAAATATATTAAAAAAATAAATAAAGTCTATTCCATATGTCATTTCTTAATTCTGCTTTCTAAATATGTTATTTTCTACTAATTTTTAAAATCATTACCATGCAATGGAAGGAAGTTTATTCTCAAATCAACAAATATTTTTCTATATTGCAGGGTAGGTTTTTTTGGAAAATAGAGGGGTATACTAGTAAAAAAGGAATATTGTATTTTGTGGGACTTTGCAGTGAATGTCATTTGTACAAGTTGTCATACCCTAAAATATGACAACTACATGTAATAAATGCTTACTAAAAGTGGTTAACCTATACAAAATGGAAAATAATCTATTCCTAAATATATTAAGTATCTTTTATTCTTATTTACTTAATTTCAGTAAACATATTGAATATTTTTCTGAAATATGCAAGATTATGTTATATATAGTATATCTATACAACTATATGTATATGTTTAGTAAACATTGAGGCTTTGGATTTCTATTTCATACATACATATATGTGCACACATATACACACACAAATATATGAGTGATTAGCCGACATTTGGACAAAATGTCCATGAAAACATTTAGTGCACGCTAAAAGGTCTTTGATATTTGGTCCTGTCTAAAAGCACCCATGTGCATATTTTGTCTATGCTAAATGTTCTTTGATATTTGGTTCTGTCATAAACATTCATACTTACAAAATGTTCCTGGGTTCAGATAACACATAATGTTTATTTATAGTTCTGGGGACATATGTAATACTTTCAGTAATAAAGGTTAAAAACATACTGTCCTATTGCATTGGTTCAATAATTGTCCTATGGATATATTGCCAATGATAATCCTTCTTGGTTTGGTAGCCTGGTTGGTAATGGAACACACGGTTAGGTAGATGGGCTGGCATTGGACCAAATGTCTCTATGGATATTTTGGGCAGGGCCAAATGTCTTTCAAGGGTATGTATAAAATAGAAAACTAAGCTGAACATTTACTATAATAAAAGTCTTGTTTATATCACTAAGGTGAATTCAGCATATATTCTATAATCATACTAGAGGCCCGGTGCATGAAATTTGTGCAGGGGTGGGCTCTCAGCCCAGCCTGCACCCTCTCCAATCCGGGACCCCTCAGGAAATATCCGACTGTCAATTTAGGCCTGATTCAGGGGTTTAGGCCCTGGATCGGGCCTAAATCAGCAGTCGGACATCCCTCTCATAATCCAGGACCACTGGCTCCTAACTACTCACCTGCCTGCCTGATTGCCTCTAACATCCCCCCCTGCCAGCCTGATCACCTCTAATTGCCTCTGCCTGCTGACCTGATTGCCCCTAACTGCTCCCCCCTGCCAGCCTGGTTGCCCCCAACTGCTCCCCTCTGCTGGCTTGGTCACCCCACACAACCTGCTTCTCAGTCGTTTGATTGTCCCTCACTAACCCCCCTGCCAGCTTGGTCACCCCATGCAGCCTGCTTCTCAGTTGTTTGGTTGTCCTTCACTAACCCCCTGCCAGCCTTGTTGCCCCATTCAGACTGTTTGGTTGTCCATTCAATTGTTTCGGATGTGATGGCCCCTGTTCTTTATAAATATAGATTATGATGTAGAATACTGAAGGTCCCATGAAGTTAAATATCAAGACATTGTTTAAGCTTTGGAAAAACTCATTCTCTGCTTGTTGTTTTTAGTGAATATTTTAGACGCAAGACAAGTCTGCCTTTCTTCTATTATTTCAAATATTATTTCAAATATTTACAAATTTTTGCTCATAGACATTTTAATCTCATCACATTTATAATTATTTGTTTAAAATACCATTAGAGAAATTATAGAGCACATTTTTGAAGTGGAACTATGTTTTCTGTCTTCAGCACCTCAAGCTCTGTATCTTTTCGTCCTCTTATATGAAGAGTTCTTTATATAACAACAAGAAACTCAGTCTTTCAGCCTTGGCTATTGTTGAGCACTCCAATCTTCAGTAGGAAACTGCTGAATTGGTACAGAGGGCACCTGCACGCCTTCAGACCAGTCTGTAACTTCAGGCTGAGCAGCAGTGAACTCAGGAGCAGGAGCAGTCCATTCACCCTGAAATTCCTCCTTGGTCACAGCCTTCTCTTGGATAGGGTAATGTGCAGAATGTATCTAGGAGTCTCCACTATTCCTTTATCTAAATCCATAGTTCTATGAAAAATTCTAACCCTTTAATTACTTTGTATTTTCCCATACCAGTATTTGTTTATGCTTATTTCACCTAAAACTCCCTCTTCCATACTCAGCATGTAAGATCTGACTCAAATCTCAGATCACCCAAGAACATTCCTCTGATCATACTTAATGAACATTTATTCCTATTAACTCTTCTAGATCTTATTCTTGACAATACATAATTTAATTTTTTTTAAACTTATCTCTATTGTTGAGAGTATTGTAGATGTCCCTTTTTATCCCATTGATCTCTTCTAGTCCACCCCTGCCCTCTCCCCAGGCCTTCACACTATTGTCTGTATCCATGGGTTATGCATATATGCATGTAAGTTCTTTGATTGATACTCTCTAGTACTAAAGTTATCCTCACATTTTTGCTTGCTCCATTTTGCTGTTTCCATTTCTACTTTTTGAGTACAAGGTTTATAATTTATAGTTATTTGCATCCCTCTCAATATCAAACACAATATCATTCCTGTGAAGGTTAATTAATGTGCTGGATGATCCATATTACATGGTAAATAAAATCAAGCTCAGTTTGTAACTTCTAGATTAAAACTGGCAAATATTTACATGGTTTCATGCTTGAGAAACATTTCTGAAATTCTCTGTGTAAGCAAATTCTCTGTTTGTATCTCTCTCTCTCTCTCTCTCTCTCTCTCTCTCTCTCTCTCTCTCTCGTCTTTGGGTGAGGATTAAAAGAAGAGAGGGATGAACGTAAAAATATTGAGTGGTTCATTACCCACAAGCTGTAGTGTAATAATGGTATGTCCTGGAACAAAAAAGCAGGATCCAGTTATGGAAATTAGAATTGGCTAAGAATTGTGGTTCTACAAATATCTGTGTATATAAAAGCCTAAGTGACTGAATGACTGCATGACCAGAACAACTGGAACGATCAGTCACTATGATGCACACTGACCACCAGGAGGAAAGAGCTTCCCCCTCCCTGGTGGCCAGTGCACTCCCACAGCAGGAGTGCCACTCAGCTGACCAACCCGTCCCAGTGGCCCACCAGCCGGATGGCAGCAACTCACTTCCTCAGTAGGCTGCAGGGCCAGGCACCAATGGGCCAGGCACCGATGGACCAGCGCCACCAGCCTCCTGGGAGTTGGCCTTGGGCACCACAAGGAGAACAACCAGAGCGATCGGTCACTATGATGCTCACTGACCACAAAGAGGCAAGAGCTTCCCCCTGGTGGTCAGTGCGCTCCCACAGCAGGAGTGCAATTTAGCTGACCAACCCGTCCCAGTGGCCCAACAGCCCAGTGGCAGCAACTCACTTCCTCAGTAGGCCTGCAGGGCCAGGCACCGATGGGCCAGGCACCGATAGACCAGTGCCACCGGCCTCCTGGGAGTTGGCCTTGGGCACCACAAGGAAGAAACAATATAAAAGCGGCCTCCAGGTGGCTCCCAACAACCAGTGCAAATGTCAGCGGGACAGATTGGATCCTGTGCTGGCAAGCGTGTCCAACTGCCCGCCCAGAAGGCTGATTGCCTCCCTACCCTCCCCAACCCCCTGGGGACCCCACCCATGCATGAATTCATGCCCTGGGCCTCTAGTGTGTTCAGAAAAACACATTGGGCCTGGTTGGCATGGCTCAGTGGTTTAGCACTGACCTAGAACCGGAAGGTTAAGGTTCAATTTCAGTTCAGGGCACATGCCTGGATTCCGGGCTCGACTCCCAGTAGTGGTGCAGGAGATAGCTGATCAATGATTCTCTGTAATCATTGATGTTTCTGTCTCCCTTCAAAAAATAAAACAACACATTGAAGTTTCAACAATTTAGTTACATTTTTCTAACTGGCTAAAACTAATTTACAAACTGACCTCCAAAAATAATCCTGAAGTGATATAAATGTGTATTATTGAATATCAAAAAATGATGTTAATGTTTTAATTCATGCCAAATTATTGTGATTCCAGATTTGTGAATTCAGCGCCATCA
>NW_006290553.1:459331-461095 GCF_000327345.1 Myotis davidii
ACAGAAACAGTGGACTCCAAGGGGTTGAGACTATCACAGTGCTACTGCAGTAGGTCATCAGTGAGGCATGTAATGGAAAAGCAGTGAGACTAAGCCACTGCTACACAAATAGACTAATACAGTAATGTAGGCCGGGTTAGCCCCTAAAACATGTTGATAAGTGGCTTCACATTTTTGAACATGTATATTTTTAGACTTCTTGGTTTTAATAGCACATCTTAGATGTGAACATCCTGCCTTAAAATAAACATATACTGGAGTTGTAATGGTAAGAGCCCAGGTGCTGCAGTGAAGTCAACTTCACTTGGGGTCCTGGTGGTGCCTTAAAATCTCCATGAGTTTGGGCGAGTTATTTAAACTTGTTAGCTCTTCAATTCTTTATTAATAATTTAGTAATGACATAAACCTCAAAGAGGGGTTCTAAGGTTTAAGGGAGATAAATAATGTGTGGTGCTTAGCACAATGCCTGGAAAGCTGTAAGTGTTCAATAACTGTGAAGTATTTTTAAGGTGGTCCATGAAAAGAGGTTCACAATTGGCATAGCGATGGAATCCACATAATGATACTTACTAAACCTTGTCTTCTCAATTCGTAATGTTATCTACTTTCCTACTTATTACAGTAAAAACAAGAAAACTACAGGTTATTTTTTATCATCATCCATGTACATAGATGTTTTCCACCATTCATCAAGTAAAATATGTGATGACCTATAATAATAAAAGCATATTATGCTAATTATATGTGATGATATAATAATAAAAGCATATTATGCTAATTAGACTGTATGTCCTTCTGACCGTCCTTCTGGATGACCTTCTGTACAAAGCTGGAGCTGGAGGGAAGCCCAGGTCCTGGTGCCTGTTGGCAGTCTGAGGGAAGCTGGGTCCCAGGTGCTGGAGGGAAACCTGGGTCCTGGGTGCCAAGGGAAGCTGATGCCAGCAGAAAGAATGCCTACTCATGCACGAATTTCATGCATCAGGCCTCTAGTCCTATATAATAAAGATGTAATATGCAAATTAACACTCACGCCCTCACAAGATGGCTGCCTACAAACAGGCCTGCAGGGGGGTTAGTGAGGGATGACCAAACAATTGAATAAGCAGGCCGTGTGGGGCAACCAGGCCAGCATGGGGGGAAATTCATGCATGTGCGTGTGTGTGTGTGTGTGTATCCCTCAGCCTGCCCTGCACCCTCTCCAATCTGAGATCTCTCAGGGAATGTCCTACTGAAAGCTTAGGCCTGCTCCTCATGGCTCTCTGCTCTCTGTGGGCCTGCCTGCTCCACACTGCAGCTACTGCCAAGCAGGCCATGTTGGGTGCTGCCTCCGGGCTGGGCTTGCCTGCTCCCCAGTTGCCCTGGTGATAGCCAGGCAGTCTGTGCTGGAAGCTTCCTGCAGACCAGGCTTGCCTACTCCACAGTTGCCCTGGTGATGGCCAAGCAGACTGTGCTAGGAGCTGCCTGCAGGCCATGCTTCCCTGCTGGAAGCTGCGTGCCTGGGAGCAGCCTGTGGGCGCACTTGCCTGCTCCCATGTTGCCATAGCAATGGCCAAGCAGGCTGTTCTGGGAGCTGCCTTCTCCCTGCTGTCAGTCCCCAGGGAGGTGATGAGGTTAATTTGCATACTCACTCCTGATTGGCTGGTGGGCATTGCGAAGGTACAGTCAATTTGCACCTTCTCTTTTATTAGTGTAGATACCTTTAAGAAAACTGTATTAACTTTATTGTTAGGACAGCCCTTACAAATCAACATATGTTATGGACCA
>NW_006290553.1:461891-462390 GCF_000327345.1 Myotis davidii
CACATTAAATTTCTTGTTTCAAATTTTTAAGGAACCATACACAAAGTACAGTCTAAGGAGTGTCATATGCTAATGAAGACAATGAATTAGTGAAAATTAAGGCATAAAATTTTATTAAAGCTGTGTCAGTGTTATGATATACTAGTGGTCCATTGCATGACGTCATGTGCAGTAGTCCACCTGCCACTTCTGTGGGAGCGAGTGGGAACCACAGCATGCCACCAGGAGACACTCTGCTTTCACGGGAGACGTGTGGCTTCCACAGAAGGTGGAAGCGAGCCACCAGCACCCACGGGAGCCAGGAGGGAGCTGCACTGTTTCCACAGGAGCCTGGAGGAAACTGCGCTGATTCTGTAGGAGGCGGGAGTGTGCCACCGGCAGCTGCGGGAGGTGGGAGCGAGCTGCCACCACCAACTCTGGGAAGGGTGGGGGGATAAGACAGACCTATCTCTTGGTGACTGGTTGTGTGTGCAGCCCTGCCCACCCACAGTCATGACTG
>NW_006290553.1:462855-464616 GCF_000327345.1 Myotis davidii
ATTTTCATTGTTACAAATTGAACATAATTAAAGCATAGTGATTAATCACAAAAACAATATGTATTATATATTCAATATGTGTTTTCCAATGGTCTTAGGTGACCCCTGTGAAAGGGTCATTCGACCCCCAAAGGGGTCTCGACCCACAGGTTGAGAACAGCTGCAATAGAGAATTCATTAATATTTTAGCTTCAATAATTAAAAATGGTCAGAGAGATCATAGAAAGCGATTTCTCTCCTGATTGCTCCATGCTGTCTGATTCATTGAAACCAAGCATGACAAACTCGCAGCCTGTGGACTGCATGCAGCCCACAACAAATATTTTTGTGGCCCAGCCAATATAATGGATGTAAGAAATGTTTTCATGAAAATTTAGTAACTTAATTTTTACAATATCCTATTATACATAATTATTAGTAACGAGAGGCCCAGTGCATGAAATTCGTGCATGAAGGAGGGGTTCCCTAAGTCCAGACTGCACCCTCTCCAACCCAGGACCCCTCAGGGGATCTCTGACTCTGGTTTAGGCCGAGGCCCTAAACCGGCAGTCGGACATCCCTATCACAATCCTCGATCACTGGCTCCTAGTCGCTCACCTGCTTGCCTACCTGCCTGGTCGCCCCTAAATGCCCCCTGCCACCAGCCTAGTCATCCCTCACTGGCCCCCCTTCCAGCCTAGTCACCCCTCATGGCCCCCCTTCTGGCCTGGTTGCCCCATGCAGCCTGCTTGTTTAGTCGTTTGGTCATACCTCACTAACCCCCCAGTAGGCCTGATCGAAGGCAGTCATCTTGTGAAGGTGTGAGGGTCTATTTGCATATTACCTCTTTATTATATAGGACTTTTGACCTGGTTCATAAAATTTCTTGCACATTAAAAGGGAATTAATTAGAGGAAATATTTTAATATTGCTACTTGCCCATTCTCTAAAATAGAAATGTCAGAAATGAAAGAAAATTAGTAAAATGTATATGAAAATCTCCCTCCTGTCAGAGTCTGGGGTGCGCTGCGGGACACAGAGTCAAGTCCCCACCCACCCGCATGTGACTTGAAATTGCGCAAGACCCAGACCTGTCCGGCCCCACCCCTGTCAAGCCCTTCCAGGCGGGAGTCACAGCCTTAGGTCCCCCATCCTGGCACGGGTGGGAGGTACAGCCTCAGATCCCCCGTTAAGCCCATCCAGGAAGGGGAACAGCCTCAGGTCCCCTGTCATGCCTCCCTGGGTGGTGGGCACAGCCTCAGGTATCCTGTCAAGCCCCGCCAGGCAGGAGGCACAGCCTCAGGTCCCCTGGCCCAAACATGATGGCGTGATGGTGTGATGACATTTGCATATTAGCTCTCTATTATATAGGATAAACTAAGACATTCACTAATGACTGATTACTATAATCATGTTGTATTCATTTCCCTTACATGCCTTATGCACAGGTACACCATTTATCTCCACCAGTACTAGTAGTGAATATTTAAGCAGCCGATTGCATGTCATTAGTCTTGGACTGACTAGTTTGGTGTGCACAACGGGAAATATTTCTCTTTTGGAGAACAAGAAAAATGGGTTTATTTACATTACACTTATTAATTTGTGCAGTTATTCAGTGTCTGGTAAGTTAATGTTCAAGAAAAATATTAATTTAATTAAAATGTCTATTATTTTATGTTAATGATTACTCATTTTTATAAGTCCTTTGTATTCAGTATGTCTCTATCAAAATAAAACTAGATTTCTATCAAAATTGAAGTTTTTGTTTTATGGTGCTCC
>NW_006290553.1:466100-469825 GCF_000327345.1 Myotis davidii
GTGGCTGCCATCTTGTGATGAGGTGAGGGCATCATGTGAGGGTGTGAGGGCCACCTAGGCTTTTATTAGTTTAGATTCTTATAATCATAGAATACATAAATAGTACTAGTTATTTGCAAAGTACTTGGATACTCTGGGCCTCATATTTCTTCAGAGATCACAGTGCTCTGAGAAAGGGGAATTAGTAGCAAATGACACCAAATAAGAAAACAAAAAACAGTAACAATACTTTTGGGGCTGAAGCCATGACACTTATCACCATTTAGTAAGCTGGATTTGAAATTCCATAGAGGAATGGTTCCAAAATAGAGTTTAAGAAATGAGATAGATAGATAAGGGCAAGTTCATTGTAATGATTTTTTTCCATAATGAGAAATTCACTCAATTTAAAGAGCTGGCCTGTATTCTGAGTTTGCTTTCTATTTTTTGGAGTTAAAAGATTCTTTTAGCTCAGCTTATGTGATTCAGTCATTGAGAGTCAACCCATGAACTGAGAGGTCACTGGTTGATTCCCGGTCAGGTCACATGCCCAGGGTTGTGGGCTCGATCCTCAGTAGGGGGCGTGGAGGAAGCCAATCGATGATGTTTCTCATTGATGTTTCTATCTCTCTATCCCTCTCCCTCTCTCTCTAAAAATCAATAACATATATATTTTTAAAAGATTTTTTTAAGCAATAATGATAATGGCAAATTATATTCTATCTGTTGGCTCATTATATGGTGTAAAACTGTCTCTATTATTGTGTTGTATTTACAGTGAAAGCACAGTCTTACTTTAAATGATTTGTATTTCTTAGGTGCCTGAGATCTATAGTTTTAGCAACCTTAGATGAAAGTGGGTGCCTGGAGTTAGGAGGTGGTAGGATGAACTTCAGGTTTGGATAACTCAGAGAAATGTGAGGAATAACAAACTAGTCATTGTTAAATTTTAAAGTAGAAAATCTATTGCTTTATTATCTGCACATATGTTTGAATATATATGTTTAATATTTGTCTAAGAAATGAGAGAGGAAAAATTTATATAAATACAAAATCAAGACAAATATATTTTTTTTATTTTTCCTCTCTAAACCTCTTAAAAGATATTGCTCATTTTCTCCTAAAATTCATTTAAACAGACAGTATTATTGCTGAACATAGTTTAACAAAAATTCTTAAGAAAAAAAATCTTTAATTTAGTTATGCAATGCATTCCCCAGATTTGATAAGCATCAGTTCCAAGCAACTAAGGTGCTTGGTATTGTTGGACTTTGAAAGATTTAACTAATAAATAAGTCTTAGGTTTTGATTTTACTTTCCTTGTAACTCTTCACTGAGTTGGAGGGAAATTTAGTTTAATTTTGACACTGGCTTCCACTTTTAACATTTTACTCATTTGTTAATTTATATTCCAGGGAATGGGAACTGTGTTTATTTACATTGCGTCCCTCTTAGTCAGGCGTACTACTCTCAGTGTATGCTCTTAACAAATATGAGCTGACCTAGGAAATGATCAAAATAGGGAGAACAGCCCTAACTGGTTTGGCTCAGTGGATAGAGCATCGGCCTTCAGACTCAGGGGTCCCAGGTTCGATTCCGGTCAAGGGCATGTACCTTGGTTGCGGGCACATCCCCAGTAGGGAGTGTGCAGGAGGCAGCTGATTGATGTTTCTCTCTCATCGATGTTTCTAACTCTCTATACCTCTCCCTCTCCCTTCCTCTCTGTAAAAGGTAAATTAAATATATTTTTAAAAAAATAGGGAGAACAAAGGTTCACCCATCAGTGGTGGTACCTGTAATAAACAGTGAGGCTGTGGACTTGAGGCCACAATTCTGGTTCTAATTGTAGTCCATGTAGATACTACCTTCTTGGTAGTATCAGTCAGAAAATGGAAAAACTCATGAAGTAATAAAATAATTCCTGAGCTCATTTTAAAAAACTCAAGACAGAGATCATAGCATGAGGATAACATTCAGAATGTTTTTATCATTTTGAATTCCTATTAATTTTAATTTTGTTCCCAGCAGCTACTCTTAATATGGGCTCCTGTTCCAGAGATCCTTTATAGCTCTCAAAGGGTAAGTCATTAATACAGGGTGGAGCAAAAGTACGTTTATAGTTATGCATATGCAAAACACAGAGCTTATTCTTATATTATTATTATTCATTAATTCTTGCATTATTTTCCACACAAACAACTGGAAGCCTATTTTTCTCCACCCTATATAAATAAAAGTGCTATCCTACAATGGCAAGTGCCAAGGTTTTGTGGATGTGTATAGAAGTATAAAAAAGATACCTGGTTACTTGCTACAGGTATAAAAAATGTGTAAATGGTGATTTAATTTTGTAAAATATTATTTAAATATATACACATACATACATATATATATGTACCAAAATTATACACTAAACAGTCAACAAAAATAATGAGATTCTAGATCATTTTAAATTTTCTTCTTTTAATTTTATAAATTTGATCTTAGAGTCTGAGTAAGTAATCAAGTAAATTCTGAACAATTCTGAAACTATATTTTTTTTATCATATCTGGAGTTTGTTTAATATTATGAACCTGGAAAAATGGAGCCTAAGAAAGAACAATTGAGATAAAACATGTACAAAATAATAAGGAGGTTGATCAAGATATTAAAACACTGGAGGAATATTGGGAAAGAATATGTCTGTGAGAAGATAGGCATAGTGAGATGCTGGTTTAAAGGGCTGTCATCAAATTCAGAAGGGTTGATATGTGAAAGGTATGCACTTGGACACATGCATATGTATGTATCCTATGTTATTTCAGAGGAACAGGATTAAGGTCAATGGGTAAAGATACAGAAAAAGTACATTTCTGTATAATTCAATTAAAAATCTAAAAAATTTAAACTTCAAAATTTGAATGTGAAATTATCTATAAACTAGGGGCCCAGTGCACGAATTTGTGCAACTTGAAAAAAAAATTTGGGCCGCGAGACTGCAGTAGGCACAGGGAAGGGTCTCGGCCCATCCTCCAAGACCCTGCCCAGCCCCTCCCACCGTGGCTCTGGTTCCCTGTCTAACTGCAGCCCTGCTCCCACCTCAGTCACTCCCATGCACTGACAGCACCGGCCCCGCTCACACCTGCTGACGTTGAGAAGCGATTGGTGCTGGCACCAGCAGTGAGTGCGAATGGAGGTGGCTATTGCCCCAATCACCCTTCAGGAACAGGGGGAGGTAGAGAAGCCCACAGGGGTGATCAGGGCCAGCAGCTGCCACTTGCACCCGCTGATGGTGCTAAGTGATCAGGACCGGCGCCGGGCACCGGCAGCAAGTGTGACCAGTGGCTCTGGCACCAGCTGCGGATGCGAGCGGGGCTGGCGCTGGCAGTGGGTGCGAGTGGCGGCTTTGGCACTGAAAGCAGGTGCAAGCAGGGCTGGTGCCAGGAGCAGATGCAAGCACCTGGCAAGACTGCAGCATGCAGGAGCCAAATATTTTCAGTAATTACCAGAAGCTCGCCCCAGTAACAGCGACTGGCACCCCACCTTGGTCTGGCATCCCCGCTCACCTGCTCCACCATCCCACCATGGCCAATACTTGCCATGTTCCACACACACCTCCTGGTGGTCAGCACATGTCATAGTGACTGACTGTTCTGTTGTTTGGTTGTTCCAGTTGTTCTGCCGTTTGGTCTATTTGCATATTAGCCTTTTATTATCTACTAGAGGCGCGGTGCACAAAAATTTGTGACCTCAGGGGGGGGGGGGG
>NW_006290553.1:470661-477325 GCF_000327345.1 Myotis davidii
CAAGAAAGCAGGTCTCTGGTTTGTTTCGGTTCTGTAATCGAAACTCTGTATAAACTCCAGCTCTGAGATCCCTGCTCACTGAAAGCAGGTTTCTGGGGTTTTGTTTAGCTTCTATATTTGTTACAATGTTTCAAACTGCCACTCAGAGGCCTGCAGCGGCAGGCGGGGGATGTTGGAGTCCGCCGTCACTGAAGCAAGCAAGCCTCATTCATGTTTGCTTTAAACTGCCTGGCTGCCGTCCGCCATCTTGGCTGTCAGTTAATTTGCATATTTCGCTGATTAGCCAATGGGAAGGGTAGCAGTCGTACGCTAATTACCATGTTTCTCTTTTATTAGTGTAGATACTAATAAAGACCTAATATGCTAATGGTCAATATGCCATAATGGGTAATGACCAGGTCATTAGCATATTAGCTGGGGCGTTGCTCCGGAGACAGGGCAGAAGCGGTGAGGTGCCCGGAGGAGGCGGGACCATCCCATGCTAGGGAGGGCAGGAGTGAGAGGCCATAGGTCCCCCTCACCAGCCCTTCGCCACCTACTGCTTGCACTCTGAGTTCCCTGTGGCCCAACTGCCAGTGGAAGGAGCACAGTGCAGCTGGTGGGAGGTTTCCACACCCTCCTCCAGGGCCATGACAGGGCGAAGCCACCACATTGCTCTGAAGACAGGGCGGAAGCAGGGAGGCACCCAGAGAAGGCAGGACCAGCCCGAGGTGACTCAAGGAACTGAGGACAGGCTTGAAGCAGCCAGAGAAGGCCAGAGGGCTTGGGGGCTGGGCCAGGCATGCTAGTGCTCTGTGTGGACAGGTTTGGGTATCAAGGCAGGGCTGCAGGTGGGTGGGCGGCGCTGCGTGATTTCGAATTGTGCACTGGGCTCCTAGTATAGGCTTTAAAAGGCTAATATGCAAAGTGTTCTTGTGGGAGTTCGACCAGGAGTTCTATCGCTCACTATGACGTGTGCTGACCACTAGGGGGTGGCGTGGAATGAAGGATGGCCAGCATTTGGCTTAGCAATCTCCTATCTTTGTGACCATGGATAAACTCATAACTTCTCTGGGATATTAATGCTTAAACATTCACTGTGAGTATCAAATGGTATGATGTAAAAAAAAAATGGTATGATGTATAGTATAGTATGTAATGTATGTATAGTATGTAATATTTATCATGGAGCCAAAAATATTACCTATTAATATTTGCAACATTCAGACCAGTTGATTTTCCCAAGAACAAGTATGGTGCATACTCTCTAAGCATTGTATAACTTATAGGGTTTCAAGTCTTAAATATTCTCCAAGTTTTCAGTATGTGTTTTTAATTGGAATAGCTATTTATCCATTCTACAGATATTCATTAAATATGTATAATATGTCATTCTGTTAGCTTCTGTTATAAATAAATGCAAAAAATAAAATAATAATAAATATAAATTGTTTCATTTATTTTAAACAAAATAAACAACCTAGCCTTCAGAGTTTATATAGTAACAAAGACAGACAAGTAAGCAATTATACTAAATATCATTAGTACTGTGATAACAAATGTGACTATATAATTTATTCTCCTACTAAGACAATAAATACATATACCCACACACATAAATAATGTACATAAACATATATTTTATATATGTGTGAATGTGTTATGGAAATAATATACAAATTTATTTATAAACATTGTATTTAAAGCATTTTACATTCATTATTTTCCCAATCCATAAATATGATAAATACAATTACTATATCAGGAGGGGGAAGAGGTCTGTGTGATTTTCTCACTTTAAGAAATGTCCTTCAAAGGTCTATGAAAAAAGACTATGCTAAAATGAGCGGATAATCTATAATAATAAAAGCATAATATGATAATTAGACTGGACAGCTGAATGACCTTCCGGACATCATCCCGGACATCTTTCCAGATGAAGCGTGGCAGCAGGGGTCGAGGTAGAGATGGCTCGGGTGATCAGGCAGGCAGGCAAGTGGTTACGGGCAATCAGACAAGCAATTAGGGGTGATCAGGCAGGCAGGCAGGTGAGCGGTTAGGAGCTAGTGGTCCCAGATTGCCAGAAGGATGTTCAACTGCCAGTTTAGGTCCATTGCCACATCGGGCCTAAAACAGCAGTCAGACATCCCTGAGGGGTCCGGGATTGTGAGAGGGTGCAGGTTGGGCTGAGGGACCAACCGCCCATGCACGAATTTCATGTACCGGGCCTCCAGTTCTATATAATACCTAAAGAAACATATATTAAAAGAAAACTATCATCTTCCATTACTCATATAATTGTGTGATAGTCAGAAATACTTTCAGTGGTCACTTAAAGAATAATATCATTCCAAGTGTCTTTCCACATTTTGAAAGTAGATAAAATTAGAAGGAAAAAAAAGATGGGGGAAACCCTTTCAAGAATCTCATTAGTCTCTCATAATCCTTCATATCTGTCTTCTCTCCATTGTAATTAATTCATCCCATTCAAACTTAATTAGTTAATAATGATTTTATATTTCTGTGTCACAATTTCAATTTGATTTGGGTTCCTTAATATTTTGAAAAAAGCACATTGAGTTTGTGCAAAAATTCAGTGAATCAGTAGCTGTCTCCTTTTCTTCCAGTGCTTCTACTTTTATTCCTTGTACTAACTCTGATGATCTTATGCTTGAAGTTGCATTTATAGCATTCTCTGGGGAAATTACTTACAGCTATGTTCTGATGCAGGCGAAACATCAAGAAAATTGTTGCTCAGATATGTGTGAAAAGAAATAGCAGGTATGCTAAGATATTTTTTGGAAAATGTGTGATAGCTGTATTTCTTTAGGTGGAATGTGAGTGAGGTCAACTCTAGGATTTCACCTGATTTTGCTTACTTTATTCAATTAAAACCTAAATTAAAGTCTTATTTATCCAAAAGATGTTTGGGTGAATAGATTAACTCTTTACAGCCATTAGGATGTGTTCACTCCCCCAAAGGTAAAAGGCAATGTAGACATGCTATATAAACTCACCATTATCTAGCATTCAATTTCCACTGGCAGGTTTAACAGAATGAAGAGGAGAAAGTAACCATTCTTAGTAGGTATATGTCAGTGACTTAAACACATTTATGTCCTACCACGGAATAGGAATTTTTGAAAAGCCTAAATTGAGGAGTAGATTGTCTTGGATTTCAGTGTGTTTTGTCACTCACTAGTTAATGAGATGTTGGACTAAGCATCTGAATTTCTGTTTGCTTTATCAAAGTAGTTGTGAGTCTTTTGGTGACCGAAAAATAACAAAAAGTATCTTAGATAATTAGGATAATGTATTGACTGATGTAACCAAAGTTAATCAAGGCCAAGGATGAAGCTCGGGGATGCCCAGAACCAGAGACTCCAATACCACCAGGATTTCTCCCTTCATTTCCACTCACCTTCTCTCTTAGATTAGCTTTCTCTTCATGGCTTTTTCACTAGAAAGCACAGACTCATTTCTCTTGGATATAATGGCACACAACTCAGGGAAGAGCTTTGCTTAAACTGGTCTACACGAATTGTCTACATATAAATCCAGGCAGATGGAATCACATAATTGACAGCAGCCAGGGTAATGGCTGAAGTGAGGAAAAGGGCTGGACCCCAGATAAGTGGACATTGATTAAATAAGGTAGAAGTGATGATCATAGAAAAGGTAGATTTCAACTATGTTAATAAGGTTGTTGTGAAAATTATCAATATATAACCAAGACTGGCACATATTAAGTTCTTAATATGTATAGATTTTCTTTTTCTTACATTTTCTCCCTCAGATATGGCAGAATGACTGAAATGACTCTAACATTTTAGTTCTACTGGGTCTACTGTCTCTGGAGACAAACTGGATTTACTTTATCTGTTCAAGAATTCTTTTGAAATCCAAGTCTTTTTAATAAAGACATTAGTCTCCATGGGAGAAGATAGCATAATGCTATGGTAGGTAAGCACATATGTTTGGTCATACACACTTGAGTTCTAATCTCACTTCTGCAACTTGCTAGCTCTGTTCCCTTGGGCAATTTTTAAAAAATTGAATTCATTGTGGTGACATTGCTCGATAGAATTATATAGGTTTCAGGTATACAATTCTACAGTACATCACCTGTGTATTGGATTGTGTTTACCACCCCAAGTCAAGTCCCCTTTGCCTTCTTCTACGTCCCACACCCCCTTTCTTTTGGCAAGTATGGTACTCTTATTTGTATCCATAAGTCTTTCTTCTTTTTCTTGTTTAATCTCTTCACCCTTCTCACCCATCCTAAAATCCCCTCCCCTCTAACAGCTGTCAGTCTGTTCTCTGTATCTATGAGTCTCTTTCTCTAGCTCAGTTTCCTCACCTATAAAATAAGGATGGGGTAATTTTAAGAATGCAATCATATTTATGAATAGCTTAGCTGAGTGTTCAGTAACCAATATGTAAATAACTAGAGGCCCGGTGCACAAAATTCATGCACGGGTGTGTGTGTGTGTGCTGATGTGTGTGTGTGTGTGTGTGTGTGTCCCTTAGCCCAGCCTGAACCCTCTCCAATCTGGAACCCCTCGAGAGGATTGGGCCTAAATGGGAAGTTGGACATCCCTCTCACAATCTGGGACTGCTGGCTCCCAACTGCTTGCCTGCCTGCCTGTCTGATGCCCCCTAACCACTTTCCTGCCAGTCTGATTGATGCTTAACTGCTCCCCTGCTAGCCCAATTGCTCCTAACTACCCTCCCCTGCAGTCCTGGTCCCCCCTAACTGCCCTCTCCTGCAGTCCTGGTCTCCCGTAACTGCCCTCCCCTGCAGGCCTGGTCCCCCTCAACTGCCCTACCCTGAAGGCCTTGGTCCACCCCAACGGCCCTCCCCTGCATGCCTGATTGCCCCAAAGCCCTCCCCTGCTGTCCTGGTCCCTCCCAACTGCCCTACCCTGCTGGCCTGATCACCCACAACTGTCCCCCTCCTGCCAGCCATCTTTGACCACATGGGGGTGGCCATCTTGTATGTTGGAGTGATGGTCAATTTGCATATTACCTCTTTATTTTATAGGATAGTTATTATTACCTACCAACTTGTCCCATCTAGGAGAAGTGCCTGATGACCTAGAGATTCCCAGCAGATACTCATTGAGTATCATTCACTTAGTGTTCTTAATTTTTAAATATTTTTCACATAGAGATACAGTTTTTAAAAAAATATATGTTTTATTTATTTCAGAGAGGAAGGTAGAGGAAGAGAGAAAGAGAAACATCAATGATGAGAAAGACTCATTGATGAGCTATTTCCTGCACACCCCCTAAAAGGGATAGAGCCCACAAGGCTATCTGGGTGTGTGCCCTGACTGGAAATCAAACCATGATCTCATGGTTCATAAGTTGATGATCAACCACTAAGCCATGCCAGCTGAGCAGACAGTTTGTATTTTAAAAAGTAAGAAAAACAAGGACAGTGCAAATCAATGAGAGGAGCAAATGAAAAAGTACATCAGCTGTGAATCCTAGTTTCAATTTTTTCATTCACATATTTTATAGTTTCGAAGAAGTACTTAGCTTCATCATTCATTCTACCTGGCCCAATCTTATCATCTGTAAATCTGAAATGAAACACTATATCTTAATATCATAACTTGCATTCAAAGAATTAATGATAAAAGCTATCATAAAAAGTTAATGTTTAATAGTGAGCTATAATTAACCTATGGACTCAGGTTTTTAAAAAATATATATGGTATATTGAATGTTTCATTACTCATGTAAATCAAAGTAGGTCTTAAATATTTCAGTGAATCTGAAAGTTCTGATATCTGTTAAGTTTAAAAAATAAATTCATTTTATAGTGAGGAAAACACCACTGACACACCAAGGCATCTCTTGCATATAAACTTTTAGTAAGTCCTTTAACCTTTTAACAATACTCTGTTCTCTACATTGGGTTAGGCATATGCAGGGAATAACAATGATATATGTTACTTACTTTGAGATGCTTATATTCTGTTGGGATGAAGGTATTGGAGAGAACAGAAAGAATCAGTGGCTGAGGCAGTCATGGGAGTGCATTGTTCCGATCTTTCATGAGAGAACTTGCTAAAAATAGTTAACCGACAGCCCGCATTTCAATGTTCATGCTGAGACTACTCTGTCCTCAGGTTCCTTTCAGTTAATAACTGTGCATGGCAGGGGTACTCTAACCATTGCACTGCTCAATGTGTGATTCATCTCATGGGCAGATTTTTCTCTGGGGCTTCCCATCATCCAGTGAAAATCATCAAGGCTTTCTCAGAGCTGAGGCTCATCTTACCCAATCCTCCTTTTTTCTTCTCTGTCACCTCTGCATTGAAGTCTGATGATTCCTCCCATTTTCCTACTCTGTCCCTCTTTCTTTTTCACGAGTATTTAATCCATTAAATCTCTTGCATGACTAATGTGATCCTGGTGTCTGCTTCTCAGAGGAAAAGCATTGATACAGTATGCAAAGGAACATTAAAATCAATGAATCTAAAATAGCACATCTATAGACAGAAAGTAGATTGGTGTTTGCCTATAACTGGGATGTTGGTTATGGGGATCAGGTCAAAGAAGAGTGACTCCTGTGAGTATAGAGCAGTGAGGGCGAACCTTTTGAGCTCGGCGTGCCAGCATTTTGAAAAACCCTAACTTAACTCTGGTGCTGTGTCACATATAGAAATTTTTT
>NW_006290553.1:477454-479469 GCF_000327345.1 Myotis davidii
TTTGCATATTCATAACTATAAACCTACTTTTGCCTTATCCTATATAGTAAAAACTATGGAATTGTACAATTCAAATTAGGGAATTGTGTAATATATGATTATATTTTGGTAAAGCTGTGTATGTGAATATATATAATTTATACCATATATATGGTATAAAAATAATCAATGAATCTAAGATTGGAGTCTTTGTTACATAACTATACTAAAGTCATCATGGGGTCATTATAATTCTTTTCAAAAAGCCTAATGAAAACCAGATGTTTAACCTGACTAGTTCTGAATAAATTATTATTTACTAGTTGCAATTCGTTTGCTAGGGGAAAAAAAAGTATGTAGTGTTTTCTATTGCCTTTCTGGTCACAATCTTGCTTTTTGGAATGGATTTTCACCCTCAGCTCCACAACCTCTCACTTCAGTAACAGGTGATTGTACCAAGGGCCCTATATCATCCCTGGAAGGATGGTCCTTGTCTTAGGCTGAGATAATACAACTTCTAAGCAAGAATATGTGCAGTAAACATAAAGATTGTAGTTTATGCATACTGTATCCTGGAGCTGGAAGAATAATGCATATGGGTTGGGTGGTTGGCTTGAGTTCTATACAAAAGGAAGACAATCATAAAAGAAAAGATAAAAGTAGAGGCGAGATCATAAAGACCCTGAAAGGTGAAGACAACAACCTCCGTGTTTTCAGTGAATGTTTTCTTTTTGGCCTCGGGTTACTAAGTTCTGTCTCTACATCACTGTCTGCCTTTTAAGAATTTAAATTTTCTAGTAATTAGGGCCCATGATTTAGTGGTAGTAGAAGGTAAGCTTGAACTAACTAAGTGGAGCAAGGTACTGAGAGTCAATGAATCTGAAGATAAGATCAGAAATGTGAAATTTATGACAAAAACCAAGGAGTCAGTGAGATCCAGAGATCCTTTCAGAAAGTAGGTGGAAGTTAAATTATACCCCAGAAGTCAAGGAATGAAATTATTTATTCCTGTTTAGCAGATGCTCTAAGAATATCTTGAGGATCTAATAGCCATTTAGAAGCTTATCATATAATGGGAGAAATTCAAGTACAAAAATAATATTAACAGAAAACACAGTGTTAAGTTCATTGAGTCAAGAGATATAGGGAGTTTTAGGAAGGAAGTTTAAGGAAAGAAAAAAAACATCATCACTTTGATGTGTATCATGGTGGGAGATGCTGAAGTTTGAGATATAAAGTAATAAATATTAACTCATAGGCATATTGGTGGAGGAGGCTTCATGAGAAAATCAGTAGGAAATGCATGGTTTAGAGTCAATCAAAGAGGAATTCATTTTGTTTAAAAAACAGGTTCTACTAGTATATGGTGAATGACAAGGCAAGTACAAGGTATTATAGAGCCTTGAGGTCACCTGTTAAGCGCTTCCTGAAGTAAAAATTGACAAAATTGGATGACTAATTGTAAACAGCAGACAAAAAAAGAGAATTCAAAAAAGTTTCAAGTTAGGATGGATAGAAACATAATAGTCCAGTTGACTGAAATTAGGAAATCAGGTGAAAGAATAACTTTAGAGGAAGATTCAATAGTAGAGATGTGATATAATGAAACCTGAATGCAAGAGTGGTAAGCTTGAGGAAACTATGTAGACTTCCTAGAAAATTTAGGGTTAGGTTTGTTTTTCAATATCTAGTCCTCAGTTCTAAACATTCATTCTAACCCTTTATTGCAGCCTTTGTCACTCAAGAGGCCCTATGCTTCCCACCTCTTATTTTATCTGTAGAAGCCCTTTCGTCACAGTTTGAATATATTTGTATAAATATCTACCGTATTTGCCGGCGTATAAGACGATTTTTTGGCCCTGAAAAATATGCCTCCAAGTGGGGGGTCGTCTTATACGCCAGGTACACTTCAGATAGACTGCCCATAGTGCTTGCCCCGTGCCATAGTGGCCTCCCGATGCCCGCCCACTTCATTCCACATACCGTTCAGGCATCAGCAGCGCTGCTGGGTGTATGCTCGGCTGTTATGCGATTTT
>NW_006290553.1:479760-481491 GCF_000327345.1 Myotis davidii
ATCTTTCTTCTATCATTGACAGTCCCTCTAGGTTGTGGGCTGCTTGCCTGTGTTCCTGAGAAGCATCTACGGTACCAGTCTATAGAGTGTGTTTTCTTTAGTGAATTACCGGTATGTTTACCGGTAATAAACTTGCACTGTTTTATGTATATGTTTGATTACATACAGCCTTGTGACAGTTTTCCTGCATGTCATAAGCATTTGAATATAAATTAAAATGTTAAAATCAAATCTGATATTGTTTTACCTTTTATTTGGTGTGTGGAAGGTGTGCGGAAGAGGGGGTAGTCTTATACGGCGAGTATATAACAAACTGTATTTTGAGTGGAAATGTTAGGGGGTCGTCTTATACGCCCAGTCGTCTTATACGCCGGCAAATACGGTAATTCTCTACAAGTTATTTATATATTAACCTTACCATTACTCCCTGTAAGGAATGTGAAATATCGGTGATCAAGCTAAGAGGGGTATGCTTTGGCATATGAGGAAAGAGCCTGCCACTAAAATGAAAGTGTAAGATATCCTGCCAACTCTGCTAGACACAAGGTCACCCATTGCCTATATGTAACATAAATATATGGAGCAGAATATAAATTTGGATGTGTAGATTGAAGATGTAGATTCAAGAGTCATAAAATAAAAAAGAAATGAAACTTATTTATTTCTAAAACTATTTATTAAATATTTGCTACAAGCCACGCACTCCTCAAGGTGAATGGAATGCAATAGTGAAAAACAAAACAAAAACACAGAAATGCCTGCCCCTTTGAATTTTGCATTTAAGAAGAAAGATAACAAAAACAAAAATTATACACTTTAATAAGCAAATATGCATACATTCATAAATATGCAAATTAATTTTATTCAAATTTGGTAAGTGCAACAGGGCGAGGGGACAGAAAGATTGGAAAAATATAATCCTATATAATAAAAGGCTAATATGCAAATTGTCCTCTTGACCAGTAGGTAGGGCCAGGCAGACAACCACCCGCGGTCCTTCTCCCTGCCTGCCCTGCCCAATTGGCCTTGATGGGGTGGGCCAGCCAGACCCCACCTGTGCACGAATTTGTGCACCAGGCCTCTCGTTTAATATAATAAGAAAGACACCACTAAGAAAATGAGCATATTTGAATGGAATGTAGGAATTAATCATGTGAAAATCTAGAAAGAAGCGCATTTTAGAGAGAAATCAAGAGACTTAGTAACAGCTGGAAAAAGAAGTGAAGTGAAATACAATAAACCCTGTTGCTGCAGATGATTATAATTGATATTCATCATTTTCTTTCTACATGATAGACTCTATATTTCCCTCACCTTAGACTGGCACTACAGCTGGTGTGGGTTGCTGTTTGCTTACTGGTAAAACCTAGATCAGTGGTTCTCAACCTGTGGGTTGCGACCCCTTTGGGGGTCGAACAACCCTTTCACAGGGGTCGCCTAAGACCATCGGAAAACACATATAATTACATATTGTTTTCGTGATTAGTCACTATACTTTAATTATGTTCAATTTATAACAATGAAAATACATCCTGCATATCAGATATTTACATTACGATTAATAACAGTAGCAAAATTACAGTTATGAAGTAGCAACGAAAATAACTTTACGGTTGGGGGTCACCGCAACATGCCGCGGCATTAGGAAGGTTGAGAACCACTGGTCTAGTTGAAGATGCAAGTCAGCACAGCCGGGTAGTGGTCTGTGGCCAGCTTTAGAATGAAATGATG
>NW_006290553.1:481590-483433 GCF_000327345.1 Myotis davidii
GCCTTTAACAGACCATTCTTTTGTGTAATTTAGTCAACTGCTTCTAAGTAATAGGTTATAAGACTGGTGTATCTCATGCTGTACACCTATTACTGCCCCTAATACAATTTAAAATGTATGCAATGTTCTGCAGCAATATTGTGTGGAATACCATGTTAATAGATTAGCTATTCTGTAAGCCCTCACTTAATGGTGCTATTAGTGGCATTGTGAGCAAGAAAGACAAACTCATATCCATTGTAGGATTCAATTCAAATAGGAACAAGTCACTGTTCCTTCTAGTAAATAGCCCAATAATATTCACCTTCCACCAAAAAAAATGTTATGTCTTTAAGAAACAGCACTGTATCAATTACTCAGCATCAGTTTCGGGTGGCAAGTGGGGCATTCTACACTGACATTAGCTAATCATGGATTTGAAGTAAGAGGGAGCTAATGGTATTGGGTCAATGGTTGCTTTCTAGCTCCACATTACTTTCTCCTTTGCCCCAACACTAGAAGACTGAAGAGAAATAGGCTGAGATCTATTGGATGGGTCATCCTATCCATCTGGAATTTTTTTTTTTATTTCTTCTGTGGTATATACTCTAGTAGCCATACTAGAATATATACACAGAATATATATATATGTCTCCAGAGCTTCTTGCCTATAATATTCAAATTTTATTTCTTCCAGGACCTTGATCACTCAGCAAAAGTTATTTTCTCACAACTGAGGAGCATGTATTCTCCTTGTAATAATCAAGTCTGCCCACCATGAAGGAGATTGTTCTCTCATGCCTCGTTAAAGTAACCAAGCCCTGAGTAGGTCTTAATGACAGTTACAACAGCTAGAACAGTATGGTGTATTAAATAGTGACCAATTTTTTTGTTATTTTCCTTATTTGTCAGTTGATAATATGAATTTCTCCATAAAGTTACATTATAGTTTCCCTATAGGTACAATAGGAGTAGGTAATATGAGAGTTTGAGTCACCTGTGTATAAATTTACTGATGCTTTTAGGACCTTCTTGGACCCAATCCAAACTATACAACTTGTATTATACAATGGCTGCTGTACATATCTGATTACATGATTCAGTGGATATGCTAATGCCAAGCTCATGGTGAATAACTTCAGTTGCATAATCATTTGATGTTCCTGTTAAGATATTGGTAATGCTGAACTTTATCTAAGCCCTTTGCTCCAAGAAAACTTCAAAAGTTAAGAAATCTTCCCATCTTGTTGTGTTCCAGGAAGCATCTAATGACCAAGGATAATGCAGGTCTTGCATAGTCTAAGATAAGACCCATCTCCAACTTTCTTGAGTGTCTTGGATAAGTCTCATCTCTAACAGTTGTTTTCACTTTCTTAAGACTTACACATGACTCATTTGTCTACTTGTATCTAATCCCAGGTCACTTTTCTTTGAGGCATTTATGACTGATGCAAGTTTCCCCATTGCAATCACCTGTATAAAACCATCTCCTTAATTGTCTGTTACATTTTGCTTTTATGACATTCTGTCTTCTTAGGACCCCATAATACACCAGGAACTATTTTATAATGGTGCAAGTTCTTTGTTACATTCTTAAAATGTATTTTTAGTAGTATTTAAAATTATTACTTTGTTTTTAGATTATTAGTTGTTTTAATATTAGGAATGATGTCAAATTACATTTTAAAGACATTTTTTGCATCTATTGAGGAGCTGGTTTCCTACTACTAATGTGAGGTATAGAACATGAAAACAATTTTTAATATTAAACCAACAAAGTATAAGGATGTATTTTACCTGATTGTGTAGATTGATGGTTCATTGTGTTATTTGATTTGAATGCCCAGTGTTTTTATGTGTATGC
>NW_006290553.1:483444-488600 GCF_000327345.1 Myotis davidii
CAGTCTTGCATTTTTCAGTTTTTGTGATTTTGTTCCTGGTAAATTTAGACTTTTAATCAGACAGATACACTGGATTCATTTCACGAGATCCATAAAATTAATTGTGAAATATATCATATTTTTTAATTCTCAGGAATATTTTTATAATATGGAGATTATTAATTTCCTGAGATGTTAAAAGAATCAATAATAAGCACTTACTGGTCTTTTGTATTGGTGGATATTAAATTAAACATTTAACATTAAATAATTTAATTTAATATTTAAAACATTTTAAGTATACTATTTTTTAGCGATTACATTTTGAATCAATTTTGAACATTGATTTTACAGGAAATAAGACAAGTTAGTAACATTTTAAATATTTAATTTTTAGTTCACATTTGCATACTATTTTATTATAATTAACATATATATGAACTTTTTCTCCATCTGCAGAAATTATGATTACAAAATAGTGCAAATATTATGGATCTTACGAACTAATGCTCATAATATAACTAACATTTTGGGCAGTAAAGAGAGAAAGGAGAAACTGTTAGGCTATTTTAAGAAATATTTTACAGGTATAGATATTGCATAAGATATTTTGAGTAATTTAAAAATACAACTTCAAATGCTTAATGGTTTACATAATTCATATGTTAGAGAGTTTTAAAGCAAGATATATAGATGCTTATCAATTCCTTCAAAGAGAAAAGAAAATTCTAGTTACCTTGATCTAAATTCTGTCTCCTGAGTCAGCATCCTACCCCCACTCTGCCCTGGGGGTAGGGAGAACATTACTACAATTATCCCAGGATGATTGACAATGGAATTGTCACTGAAATGTAAAGCCTGATCTTGTACACGGCAGCACCCTGATCTTTGGGCCTCAACCACAATTATACAGGAGTGTGGAAACAGTCTATTTTTCCTAAGTGGGGCAACAAAAGTGCAGTCTCTGTGGACCAATGAAACACTTGGCTCATCTTTATCATGCTGTCAGCCAAGATTCAAATAACATGGTGTTCAATCTCATTGTGAACTCATTTTGTTATAGAAAAACATTCATCAGTATTTTAACAGTGCTTATATCTTGATTTAGGGTTTCCAGATTATTTTATTAACCTTTGTTTTTATCATTTATAACTTGTATTTTTCTATTATTATTATATTATGCCTGTGTATTAAGGCAGCAAGGAGTGAGATATAAAATGAGCAAAACACTTCTGGGAGTATATCTGCTAAAATACTAGCAGTTACAGGAACTTTTGAAAAACTGAATTATTGGTCATTTTTACTCTTTTCTTTGCATAATGTCTAAATGTCTACATACTTATAAAAATAGCAGTTAGGAAAATGTCAGTTTTTGTTAAAAGGACGAAATAAAAAGCTACCAAAAGTGGAATGGAGGTGATAAAGTTGTTATGGTGAACAGAAAAAGAAAATTATTTTACTCTACTCTTGAAACTGACCTTCCTTCTCTGAAAAATTTTAAACTTTCTCTATTCTGAGTTTCATGATTTCAAGTGTTAATGCCCTGTTTTATTTTGGCTTTAAATGTTATTGTTTTCCTAAGCCCATATCATTTTTTATTCGTATTTAATTTTCAGGATATCCAGTTCCCAAGTCTATAACCACTGCTCACTTGATGGATGGTCCCCTTTTCCAATTTATTCATCACTGTCACTTTACAGTCATGCAAGATAAGGATGAGCTTTTCACACTCTCAAAGGTGAGGATCTCTAAGGACTACTGTAACTAATCAATTAGCACTTGAGCAAGCTTGTAAGTCATCTCAAATGCATTAGAAAGTATTAGCTGATTGAAATAAATGCTGTAGTAAGAAATTAAGCCAGTATTTACAATAATGCCTCAGAGTAAATAAGTGGTGAAATCCCTGGTAAATGACGAGGCAGGGCAAACTTCTTTAAATTTGTACCTAAGGAGTGGTTAGCCAGGCTATTTTCATGTATTGAGGAATGAGGGTTATTAAAAGAGGCATGAACTATTTTCTAAAATCAATAAGCTATGGAATGATGAGAAAACATTTTATAGTGTCCTCTGTGGGTACGTTAATGCTATTCTAGAGGCAGCATAATTGCTTTGCTCATTTATTTGAAGAAAAGATTGGAATGTTTCTTTTGAAAGGAAATCAAATTATAACCATGTCCAACTCCAGAGCAGCCAATCTCCAGGGTTCCTTGTGCAACAGCCATTCTCTGGATGCTTATAATGTCCCCTTTTGCAGCAGTTAAATTGATTCCACTCAGGAATCTTTCAGAAATCAAAGATGAATGCTCATGAATTTCTACAATTGTGTCATTGAGCCTCTACTTCCTCCCTCACTACTCTAACTCCGCACATCCCATTTCTATATTTATGCAAGTGATTTTTATGTACAACCAGATTGTGTGTGTGTGTGTGTGTGTGTGTGTGTGTGTGTGTGTGTGTGTAATTTGTAGGGCAAATGAGGATGCCAGATAGAAACAAACACTTTTATTAAATGGAGCTGCTTCCCGATTTATTTTTTTTCTATTCTTACTGTTACAATCATGAATGTAAGAGACAGAGGTGAGACAGCTGTTCCAGGTTCCTGGTCCTGGCAAGCCCAGCTATGTTATTTTGTTTGTTTATTTGTTTGTTTGTTTGTTTTTCACCCAGGACTAACTGAGAAGAGCAAAGGCTTTTGTTGAGAATAAGTGAAGTTCATCCTATATAATTCATTTTTAAATAATTATACTTTAGAGCTACAAAGAGTAAACAGTGGGCTGGCACTTTCTATTTTATCTTGAGATCAGAGAATGGTTTCTGTTCTGGATTTCTTATTTAGACTTTTAAGCAATCTTATATATTCCAGGGATACTAGATTCTTACCTGAAAGCCCGATTTCTAGACTGCATTTTTATATTTATTTGTGCACTTGTTTGAAGGATAGTCTTTAAGTTCTAAGTCTTCATAATTTAATTTTTATGGAAGTTTCAGTCTCACCTTATCAGCTCTGCACATGGGTGGCTTTATCAATGATTGGAATGGTGGTATGTTGCTACAGTTCTAGGTCTCGGTATTCTACCCGAGTACTAACTGCTACAATGTTTTCCTTCGCTATGGTCGTTATTGTGTGTGAACTGTGGTATTTGGAAAGTTGTTTTAAGTCCATATTACAGGGGCACAATATTTTTACTTAGAATTCCAGCTGAAAGTCTTTTCCCTCATTGATCAATTGAATGATTTTTATTATTTCTTTTTCTGTCTCTCTTTGACTTAAAATATCATCCCTGGTGGCAGCATGGGGTTCTTTAATACTCATGTGAGACCTATGTATAATAATCTAACCACCTAGTTGAATATCTCCAATGTAGTTTTTTTAATCCCAAAATTGTGTCATCCATCATATTAAGTCCACTGTAAGTGTCATACATGTATGATGTCTACCTTATATATACTATAATTTATTAAGTACCTTCAATGTACTAAGAGCTGGTAAGATCACCAGAAACCCTGCATCTATTTTACCCAAATTACCATCATATAAAAATAATTAAGAACCCCCCAAATAATTGCATTTTTAGCTTTCCCATTGGAAATGTATCTACTGCAATATATTAAAATGATACCAATACAAACAAATAAATAACACATGTGCCTCTGAAAAATGTTATATTACTGTTTTAAAAATGGTTACCTCTGTTAAGTATTATGGCTATTTCAAATTTTTCCCTTTATATTTATTTTATTATTATTATAAAGTAAATAATTATTTTAAATAAAAATAATTTTAAATAAGTAACATACTTTGTCTTAATATTGCAACTCTATATTTTATGGTGCCACCTAAACTGCTCAATATAGTGATTACACCACAAAATTTTGAAATATAAAAAGTATTTAAATGTCAATTGTAGACTAATAGAAAATGTTATATAAATCTAAGAGAGTATGCACAACTAGGTGAAATATGATTGATGAAAAATGAAGTTATTACATTTACTTGTATATCTAGAACATAGCCTTATGGTTTCTCTAAAATGTATAAAGCACAGTCTCAACCAAATCTCACTGTCTCTCTCTCTTTATAAATAATAAATTAAATTTATGTAACTTTTTCCCCCTTTTTAGACTGTGATATATATTTTTTGAAATTCTGTTGAGAAAGTCAAAATTGCTGTTTTGGCCCTACAGCGTTTGGCTCAATGGATAGAGCATCACCCTGAGTACTGAAGGATCCTGGGTTTAATTCTGGTCAAGGGTACATACCTTGATTGCAGGCTCCTCCCTGGCTGGGCCCTCGTCAAGGTGCGTGCAGAAGGCAACCAATTGATGTGTTTCTCTCACATCCGTGTTTCTCTCTGTCTTTTCCTCTCTCTTCCCCTCTGTCTAAAAATCAAGGGGAAATATCCGCAGTGAGGATTTAAAAAAAAGAGACAAAAATGTTGTTTTGGAACTTGTATGGTAGACCTTCTTGATGCCAGTTTGATAATGTACTAAGTGAACATGGGTAAATTTAACATTCAAACTTTAAAAGCAAAAGTTTCTTGAGTTGAAAAACTTTAAGTATCCAAAAAAGACTTCAAAAGCAATTTTATGTCAGGGGGAGGTAGAAATACAACACCTAGAAGCTGTCACTAGGCTCTTTTTAGGAATTTGATTTTATTCCATGAATTGGGCACTTGTTTCAAATTAATTGCTTCTTTTCAGTGTTTATTCAATGCATGTGTATTTTCTGTCTCTCTTGCTTTGAGAGCTTTAAAACAAATGAAAACTGCAATAGACTGCTTTGGATAAGATTCAGACTTTCTGGCAGACTCTTAAGTAACAAGGGCCAGTTCTTAATCAAATAGTAGTGCTTTCATCTCTGCCATTTTTTAAGCTTTGAACCAATGTTGTTTAACTTAACTGCCCATCCATCTCCTGTGTAAACTTTTATTGCTTTTTAAGCAATAATATATTGTGAAGAAAATAGAACCTATAAGTAATTTAAATTTCCTTTCCCTAGAGTGTTTATATTTCCAAAATGGATTTCTATTCATGCCAATATTTTCCATTGTGTCGTACAATGCAAACAGTGAAATTGATTTCATTTTTTTATTCATTATGCACAGTATTGACACTTTCCTCACTTAATCTTTGAGATGTTTTATCATAAACATTTTCTTACATAATGTACTGTTTTT
>NW_006290553.1:488639-501543 GCF_000327345.1 Myotis davidii
CCTGACAATTTCTGTTCTCCATATCATTAAACCTGATTTTTAAAGCAACAATCATTGTTTCTCATTCTAGATAAAGCTAGGCTTTAGTAATAGACAGGAGTGAGATAAAGCAGAAAAATTCCACGAATACTTGTCAGAACTCAAACCTTTTAATATAAAAAATATTCAATTTTGGTATTGCAACCCCAAGTACCTGAAGTCCATTGTGATTAGTCATATGACTTCCTCCTGGGGTTCTCTCCTGGGATACTGTTGCCTTAGCATTTGAAAGACAAATCTAGCAACTAGCAATGGTCTTCAGATGCTATCTGTACAATGTCAAATGATGTTTAATATTTTTCCTAATAAAAGTCATCTAAATGCATCCCTCAAAAAATAAAATACCATATGCCCATTTCATATAGATTTTCGAGTACTGATAATTATTTAAAACAATGAGTGTTATTTTAACATTGACATACTTTTTTTCTGTTTATTATATTTGTTACCTACTCAAGAATGAAAAATGAATTAAGTAATAAAGGTTGAGTTTATTTTAGAGAAAAAAGTTAAAACCCATGAATATAAGCCAATTTCTAAAGTAACCATTTGAGCCCATGCGTTACTTTCTGAGGTTGAAAGTTCATTTATATAAGTTATTCTAAGAATTATGAGCATCAAATATCCATTTCGACTGAGTTCATATTGTAAGTATGTTTATAACTCCTATGAAACATTCAGAATTGATAATGTTGCTTATTTAGTATATATTGGGCTAGTATGCCTGAATTAAAAGATAAAATGTGTTCTCAACATTACTGCATTATATTAATCGAATCTGACTTAAAGTTAAAGTCACCAAAGGAGAACATCAGAATCAATATAAAACTGCTTTCTATACTCTCTATACTCTGACTGAAAAAAGAATTCACCAACTTATATATCCATAGAGATTTCAAAACTAGGCTTGCTAATGAAGTGTTTATACCCAAGTTTGTCTTAATTAATTGCTTGTAATTTATATCAAAACTCCTCCAAATCTGTGAAAAATTAAACTTAAAAATGTAATTTTTTATAGTGTTACAAATATTTTTACATCCCGAATATACTGAATTGACCATAACTAAACCAAACATACAAGACAAAGATAACCTCCAAGTGGAAATGCTATTAAAGGGGGAGGGAAATATAGTCAATAATATTGTGATAGGTTTACACTGTATTTGATGATTACTTGAATTAGTGGGATGATCACATTGTAAGATATAAAAATGTGAAATCACTCTGTTGTACACCTGATACTAATATAACCAATATAAGATTGCATAGTACTATACTTAAATAAAAATAAGTAAATAATCCAAAATACAGCATATTTCAGAAAAAATAAATGTAATTAATATGTTAAGCATTCCTACAAACACAAGACACTTACAACTGAAATATATTCTACAAATTAGTGTCTGCTTCCTATAGAAAATTTAGGCCAGTGTTATTTCAGTTTTTCTCCAAGTTAAATAAAGAAAGGTAATGTTTTTTCTGACCACTCTATTGCTGCAAAAATATTTGGCTGCTTCTACATGTTTGTACATTGATAGACTTTTAAAATCCTCACCCCAGGATATGTTTATTGAGTTTAGAAAGAGAGGAAAGGAGAGGGAGAGAGAGAGAGATCAATTGGTTGCCTCCTGTACACACTTGACCTACGATTTAACTGAAACCTAGGTATGTGCCCTGACATGAATCAAACCTGAAACCTTTTTAGTGTACAGGACAATTCTCCAACTAACTGAGCCACCCAGCCAGAGCTGATAGAGATTTTGAAATCTCCATATTACTATTAAAAGAAAGAGAATAAATTAGATACTATTTTCCTCAATTTCACGAAATATAAAATGAATGAGAACTCTTTAAAAATGCATTCTAAACTATTTTCAAATTACTAAAGTAAAATGCATATTAACTCTTTTCATTCCACTATATTTTTCTTTGTTTTTGACATACCACATTTCCCTCCCTCCTTTATTTTATTATTTCTTTTCTCTCTTTGGAACTTTCTTTAGCACTTTGTTTATGGCAGGTGTGCTGGTGACAAATCTCTTAGTTTTCTGTGGTCTGAGATTGTTTGTGTTTCTCATATGTTTTGAAGAATATTTTTTTCTGGATACAGAATTTAAGGCTACACCTATAAATCTACAAAAAGTTTAAAGAAGAATTAACACCAGTGCTTTTCAAACTTTTCCAAAAAATTAGAGCGAACACTCCTAAAATACTCTGCTGTCATTTAAATTGTTGTTCTCCTAGAGGTAACACATTTCATCTCTGAATACTTTCAAAGTTTTTTTTTTCTGTCTTCTGTTTAGAGACTAAATATTTGATTTTGATGTGTTAGTGTATAGATTTTTTTTTGGGGGGGGGCTTAATCTTCTTGATCAAATTTGAAAATATTTCAGTCTTCATGTCTTTAAATATATTTTTCAGCCATCTAGTCATTCTTTTCTTCTGGGACTCCAATGACAGGAATATTAAATATTTTATAGTTATCCAAAGATTTTTGTGACTCAGTTCACTTTTTTTAAAAGTATGTTATTTTGTTGTTCAAATTAGATAATTTCTATTTGTTGATCTATTGTCAAACATACTGACCATTTTTTTTCCTAGCAAACCTATCTTTTGTGTTTTTTTTTAATTTCCAAATTTAAATTTTAATTTGGTTCCTTATATATTTATTTAATTTATTGTTTTAAATGTCCCATTTATTTACCTATTTCAAGAAGGTCTGTAGTTTTATTGGAGCATTTTTATGATGGCTGCTTTAAAATCCTTCCCAGTGATTTCTTATCTGTGTTATCTCAGCGTCGACACCTGTTGATTGCTTCTTTATTTGAAGATGAAAGGTCTCTGGCTCTTGGTATAACAGGTCATTTTAGATTGTTCTCTGCAACTTTTATGATTTATTTACATGTTAGCAGGCAGTACACTTGTTTAGGTTCAGAAGTCAGGTCCTACTCTACTTTTGTAGCTTATAACCAAATGGCAATTTCGTTTCAAAGTTTTGCAGTGCTATTCTGGAATATAACACTTATGAGATATTCTGCCAGTCTAAAACCCAGGCAATATTATACATTTAATTTTTAAAACCTTGTAAGGATAACATAACTAAGGATATTATTGTAATTACACTCATGATATTACCTTTGTAGATGATGACTATTGGTCACACATTTAATAATGACTAGGTTGTTACAGTGCACAGACACGCACTTGTAGTTCCAAACCCACATTTTCCTAGGATTTGTTGGGTTTGGAAAGTTAACCAAGCATTTAAGCATTGCAACCATAGCTTGTATTTAGAATAATAGAAAAGATAAATCTAAAGACAGGGCCTATTTCTCTAAGGTTTTGGAATGCCAGAAAAAGAATCTTGGACTTCATTGAATTCAAACTGGGATTCATGGAAACATTTCAAACATAAGAGTGACTTAAACCATCTCCTTGGCAACACGGATCTGACAACAGAGAATATGATAAATGGGGGCACTGATACAAGACAGACAAGAGTGCAGTTAGTGAAATGTTGCAGACATCATTGGAATGTAGCTTTTGCTATGCTGTCAGTATGTGGATGCCATGGGAGCAGAACATGATTTTAGAAAGGATTATAGATTCACATACAGCAAACTATCTGTAATTACATAAATAGAGATTACAATGATATGAACCACAAGCTCTCATTCTTTGGGACATATGATCATGTCCAGATGATATCAAAAGAAATGCCCTTCAAGATAATCCAGAGGTTATTTAACAGCTTTATGGAGGATTTATTTTTCCTTCCATCCTTAGAAATATCTGATATCGGTCAAGGCTAGAAAGAATATTTATCACACAGATAAGTATTGATTTACTACAATAAGAACAATTAGCCCTAACCGGTTTGGCTCAGTGGATGGAGTGTCAGCCTGCAGACTCAAGGGTCCCGGGTTCAATTCTGGTCAAGGGCATGTACCTTGGTTGCAGGCACATCCCCAGTGGGGAGTGTGCAGGAGGCAGCTGATCGATGTTTCTCTCTCATCGATGTTTCCAACTCTCTATACCTCTCTCTTCTTCTCTGTGGAAAATCAATGAAAAATATGTTTTAAAAAAGAACAATTAGATAATTTTGATCCTCACATATATTGTATTCCCAACTTATTAATTTCCTAATAATTGGTCCAAACATCCATTTTAAAGAGTATTAAAAAATATGTTCTATTTATTGTATTGTTGATGCTATAGGCCATTATCTGATACAATGATAGCCTCTGAGCACATTACTAGACAAACTACTCAGGAAGTCACACCAGAAAGTCATAGTTTATTACATACCAAATCAGAATGTACTAAACATATTTAAATTCAAAGCAAGAAGCAAAAGAGAAAGATGAGATAGGCTAACATTGTTAAGACAGGTTGTATGTGGGAGAAAGGATCTGCTACATGAATCCTGGCTTCTACAAAGTTCAAATGTCCTGTCTCTCTTTTTCTTGCCCATCATGCCCTACCCTGCTGATATTGTGATTTTGAGAAGCAGAGTTGAAGTGTGTGCGAAGAGCTCATAAAAAATGATGCCAGGGCCTATGACACACATTGTTCTGTCAGAGATTTGCAGAGACAAGTAGGTGCTAATTAGTCTGCAGAATAGCCATGGGTGTTATCTGCCTTTCTTGGGCTGATAGAACTATGGCCATAATGAAACTACCAACGGGTGACAGATGTAGGAATGAAATAGCTTTTAGACTATAAGATGCATTATTAATACATGACCTTCCCATCCTTTTATCGTTATATAATACTTTTGCTTATTTCTGCATACACTGCAATTATTCTTTCTATCTTTAGCTTACCTATATATTGTCATTTATTATTATTATATTATTATAAAATATTATCAACATTTAATTCAGCTTATGGATTCTGCCTGCATTTCACATGCCACTTGTTTACTTATCATCTATATTTAATATATGAGTTTTGCCTGTATTTCATAATCTATCAGTTTACTTATTATCTTGGCTTATTCCTTTTTATGAGTTAACATTCATGCTATTTGTTTTCTTGCTCTCCATAGAAGAATTGAATATTTTTCAAGTGATAAAGAAAATTTATATTACAATAATTTGGACTACTGCTAATATGGCATCGATTTTAAGAAGAGACGCTTTCTCAGAGTGTACATGGTCTTACTAAAATATGGATGCTTCTGAGACATCTGTTTACAATGAGCACCGCTTAGCTTTGGAGGTCCATCCATGTTCAGCATCACTTTGGATAAAAGCTTATTTCATCTTTTTGATGAGTAAAAAATAGCAGTTATTTTTTTCAAGTTATGATCTCTTTAAAAATATAAATATATGCATTCTGTTACTTGTATCATTTAATCTTTGGATTCTAAGATTGTACAGTCAAAATAATTGGTCCAATGGCCAAAAGCAAAACAAAATGACAAGTCTGAAGCCTCAGCTTTAAGAAATTATGTGAAAAATGGCCACAAAATAGATATTGCACTTACTCTAACATATGCAGGTATATTGCACATTCTGCATCTACTGCTCCCACCCCTCATTTTTGTGTAATCCTTTGTAATGCCCCTCTTGGTATACTCAAACAATGAAAGAAAGACTGACAACATAGAACTGTTTAACTAGTGTAACTATTTTTTCAAGAATAATGCCAAAAGAAGAACTTAAAATTAGAAAATTAAGAGACATCATTCCCAACAGACAGATTGAGTTCAAGAAAAATAAAAATGATGCCAGAATTTAGATATGAGACTTGAGAAGGTATCGTAAATAGCAAAAATCAAAAGAAAGTGTAAGCATGTGGATTGATCTAAACATATGAATTACTATAAAATTTTCAGGTTAAAAATGAAAGACACAAAATATAGGACAATCATGTCATGCAAGTAGGGGAAATTGAGAATATTTTGAAAACTCAATAATAATAAAAGTACAACATATCAAATGTGTTAGAAAAATCCACAGCTGTGTCTGGATTGAAATTATAGTTTTAAATGTCCATATTGGGTAAAAAGAAAATCCTAAATCTATGATATATGGTAGCATCTTAAGAAGTTAGAAAAAGGAGAGTTAAGAAAATCATATATAAGTAGGGGAAAAGGATATAATGAAGTTAAAGGAGAAATCAGCTAAATAGAATACAGAAAAACAATAGAGAAGATAAAAAAGGTAAAAATAATGGATTTTGGGAAAGTTAAAAAAAGTGACAGTCAATAGACAGCCAGGCAGATAAGCAAAGAGAGAACATAAATAATCATTATCAAAAATAAAGATGGGTTGTCAATATAGGTCCTATAGATATATTATGAACAAATTTATGCAAAGCCTTTGACAACTCAAATGCAATGAACACATTCCTTGAATAAATACAACTAATCACAAGTTGATACAATATAAACCAGGATATCTGAATTTCTCTATATTTATTATAACAAATTCTTTCTCTCTCTCTCTCTCTCTCTCTCTCTCTCTCTCTCTCTCTCACACACACACACACACACACACACACACACTAATCCAGGACCAAATGATGAGTGTCCTGGTGAATTCTATCAAATATTTAAAGAAGAATATAGGATTTTATGAGGTTTGAATAACTCTAACTGTAACATATTAATGTCATTACAAAAATTATGAAGATTAAGTGGGGTGTTGATGATACTAAAGTTTTTAGACAGTAAACATATTGGTCAACTTAATATGTGGGTAAATAAATAATTAAGTTAAAATTTAAGCTTAACTTTTACAGTAATAGATATAATGATGAAAATACCACCCAAGCTAGTAAAGAGAGAAAAATAGAGTGAGAAAAATATTTCAATATAAAAGTTTAATAAAAAAATAATTATAAGAAAAAGTCTAAAAGATAAATGAATAAATATAAAGTAGAAAACAGCATGAATTAACATTGTAGAAATAAATCCAAGTACATCAATTATCACAATTAATAAAAATGTAAATTCAGCAATTAAGAGACTAAATATTGTCAAATAAATTTAAATACTTAGTAATATGAAGTTTGGAAGAAATGTACCTAAATTAAAAATAGGAAATGTTTAAAAATTATAGGAAAAAAATACCAAGAAGATGCCAAGTATAAAAACAAGTTAACAACAAAAAAAAGTTACTTAGATAAAACATATTTTAGAAAATAATTTATGTGCACATGCATTGTTAGAAATATAGTTTTATTATTTATAAGTAAAGTGTTTTCCCTTACCAGGAAGAAATTCTGAAGTCACATGTAACCTATAACATATCTCTAAGATACAATGTGTCCCCAAAATGTATACACACTTTAACAGCTGATAGTTCAATTTTAAAAACTAAATGTCTTTTAATAAACACTGCCTTTATAATTGGTGGGTTAATTTGCATATGCAGGTCCCGAGCCCCACCCCAGCCACTCAGGGCCTCTGGGCAGCATGGGAAGGCAGAAAGGTGGCTCTGGCTGGAATGAAGGTGGTGCTGGCAGCCAGAGGAAGGAAGGCCCATTCTTGCACAAATCTTCATGCATCGGGCCTTTAGTCTATGTATATAAAAGGCTAAGTCACCATCCAACCAGTAGCTATGAGGTGCACTGACCACCAGGGGGAAGATGGTCAACATAGGAGCTGCCGAGCTGCTCTAACTTGGCAGTGGCAGTTCTCAGGTGATTCACCCCAGAACCAGAAAGGAGGGAGCCTGATTCCAGGGTGTGTCACCAGAGAACTATGCTCTCACATTCCGGGACCCCAGGGGGATGTCTGAGAGCTGATTTCGGCCCAATCCCTGCAGGCCAGGCCAAGGGACCCCACCTGCTGGAGGGATCCCACTCACTCTGCAGATGCCCTTTCAGCCCCAGCACTGCCCCAGGTGGGGCCAGCTGGGGAGGGACCACGGGAGGTTGGCTCCAGGGTATGTCCAGCGTGTTTCTCCCAGTCCTGCCCCACAGGCCACCTTCTAATTACTTTCCTTTCAATGTGCATGAATTCGTGTACTGGGGCACTAATTATTTAATAATAAATCCTGAAATTATATTTTGTTCACATAATATTTTACTTTATAAAATATTCTTTAAGATTGATTGAAGTGGATATAGATAAAAATATGGAAAATAATTGTTGCCCAGGAAAAAAAGTAGTTTTAAGATTAAAGAGATTGCACAAACATATACCAAAGCAAGTGAATGAATGAAAACTATTTACAGATATTAGTTAAGGGCTAATATTTGGTAAGTGATTAAAGGATCACATAATTTCCATAACATCTAATTTGCATTTATGGAACTGTAAAATATAAGTAAGAAAGAATGATGAGATTTCTGTACTAGTTAGACAACACCTGGAGTGTTGTAGGCAGTTCCTCGAGCTAAGCTTGAGAATGCACATACACAAATCTAGTGTTCTAGGGTCTGTTTGACAAGATGGTAAAGGAATAATTGCAGGAGCCAGAAATGTGTGATGTTACACTCCAGGAATACTCCAGAATGGAGTTAGGGTGTGAGTTAGAGTGCGAACAGAGGTATAGAATTCATTTTCAAACAGTTTGAATGATAGTTTGTCCTATGAAGTTTGTCCAAGATAGAACTAGAGACAATGTAAAAAAGTGATAAAACAAATTACAGAACAATTATGAAATTAAATGATTTTCATTGGAAAGTATAGCCCCCACTGGAAGTTTTCAAATATAGATTAATTTTGGCTGCTTTAAAATATAACCCCAAAACCTACTGAGAGGTGGTTCATGGACTCTCCCCTTGAATCTGGGCTTTGTGACTGCTGGACTAGCAAACTGTGGAGAGAGTGAGGCTGGAACAGTTTTCAGGTTCTGGCTTTGAGAAGCTGGCAGCTTCTCCTCTTTATCTCTTGGGACCTGTGCTTTTGAAACTCAGCCATAGGCTGTGTGGAAGTTGAAGCCCCATAGCCCTATGTGAAAAGGAATTGACAGTTAGCAACAATTTTCAAGCCTTGTAGTTGCACTATCTTGGAGGTGGATCCTCCAGCCCCATTCTAGATGCCCAAGTATCCCTAGTATACGTTCCACTAGAATTCTTGTCACCAAATTATTAAAAGTTTTTATTTATTTATTTTCATCTTAATGATCCTTTCATTTCAGACCGCAGCATCTTGTACTGAGCTGACTCTGCCCGCCCCTACTCTCCAGTCTGAGACCATTCTTTCCATTTCTTTCTTTCCTGGATGAGAAGCACTCACTAGAAATGTCTTTCACACTTTTCCTTATTAGTATTTAAAGCTTGATGAGAGAGGAACCAAGATGGCGGCATAGGTAAACACCTGAACTTGCTGCCTCACACAGCCACATCAAAACTTCAACTAAAAGAGAAAATGGATATCATCCAGAACCACTGGAATGCTGGCTGAGTGGAAGTTTGACAACTAGAGGTAAAGAGAAAAGTGCATCTAGACTGGTAGATGGTGCAAAGGTGTGGAAGAACGGAGGTACGAGGCACACAAAATGGGCTGTCAATTGGGTACACTGTGGTCTTTTTCAATTGGGAGGGAGATACAAACTCCCGACTGCTCTGAACTCCAGTTCTGGGCCAGACTCTGGGGACCCAGACTCATACGGGGAGAAACTGGACTCTCTGGCATTAGGCCGGAACACAAGGACAGCTTTTGCTCATAGGTACTCACAGCATTCATTGTTCCTGCATCGGGCTGCGGGACACAGAGACCCAAGGACCTATCCAGGGTAGGGCCAACAGGCAACTATTGCTGTTTGCACCACCCTGTGAATCCCTGAGACCACGCCCCACCCAATTTACAACCCGACCCAAGTTGTGTGCAGAGGCTTTCGCATATGAATGGCCTGACGTTTTCCAACCTAACCTAACCACTGCAACTGGGTCAAAGAACCCCAGAGCTTCCAAAAGAGGGCCTGAGGCTCATCAGCAGTCTGCATTGCTTCACAGCTGTGCCTCATCTGGGCACTTCCAAACCCCAAACAAAGAGGAGGGATCTGCAGATCTCTTTGTAGCTCCTGCTAGGTGGCCTCAGGCAGTGGCTGACTTTGCACCTCCTAGGAGCTCCAAGAGCCAGTGTACCCAGTGGTCAGAGTAAGACCACACCAGATTACAGCTCTTCAGATCCATAAGAGACACACTCAGAGGGGAGACTCAGTGAGCACCAAAGCCCCACTGAAGCAAATCCTGCCTCATAAGGGTGTTTCCAGCACAGGAGTTTTCCCATTGTAGACACAACTGGTCCTCACAGCGAATTGATCTGGAGGTCAATTCCTCCCAGTGATACCAACAACAATCAAGGCTTAACTACAACAAGACTGTTCACACAGCCCACAAAGGGGTGCACCAAGAGCGTCCACCTCAGGTGACTGGGCAGACTGAGCCACTGGGCCTTATAGGACACCTAGCACACAAAGCCACTCTATTAACATAGGGAAGCAGCCAAAATGCAGAGACAAAGAAACATGTCACAAATGAAAGAAATGGAGGAAAGCAAATTACTGCATATAGAATTCAAAACTATGGTTATAGGGTTACTCAAGAATCTTTTAGAAACCTCTGAGAAATTTAGTGAGACCCTCAAGGATTTGAAAAAGGACCAATCAGAAATTAAGCATACACGGATTGAAATAAAGAATAATATACAGAGATCCAACAGTAGACTGAAGGATCCCAAGAATCATATCGAAGATATGAAATATGAAGAAGCAAGAAACAGCCAACAAGGAAAAGCAAAAATCAAAAAGAATCCAAAAATATGAAGATAGTGTAAGGAACCTGTGGGACAACTTCAAGTGTACCAACATCTGAGTTATGGGGGTGCCAGAAGAAGAGAGAGAGCAAGATATTGAAAACCTATTAGAAAAAATAATGGCAGAAATTTCCCCTACCTGATGAAAGAAATAGACTTGCTGAAGGGTATTATTTAAGATGAGGAAGAAGAAGAAAAAGGTAAAGATAAACATGAATAACAAAGGGACAACAAATACATATCTATCAACAAGTAAATCTAAAAATCAAGGGAATAAAAAATATGATGAACAGAATAAACTGGTGAATATAATAGAATCAGGGGCATAGAAAGGAAGTGGACTGACAATTCTTGGGGGAGGGGGGTTTGAGAGTGTGGGAAAAGACTGGACAAAAACAGAACACCTATGGATGAGGACAGTGGGGGGGGCAAGGGCATGGGGTGGGGTGGGAACAAAGTGAAGGGGAGCTTTGGGGAAAAAAGGAGGAACAACTGTAATAATCCGAAGAATAAAGACTTATTTAAAATAAATAAATAAAAGCGTTAATGAGATTATGGTATTTCTTTTTCATTCTTAGTGTCTTCCAAGGCCCTGTCACATGCCTGTTTTATCATAACCCAACCTAAAAGCTTCCTTATTTAATTTTATGCCTTTTTTCTTCCTAAGGAAACAGCAGGACCTTGGCTTGGTTAACCAAAAATCCAAGCTGTCAAAAATTCTACTTACTACAATTATTGGCAGATCAAAGTCCCATTTCTCTACTTTGTAATTACTGTGGCTATAAAATCTAAATTTTGTCTTTGAGAGAGAGGATATTTTTTTCTGATGGTTCAAATTTACTTATAAAAAAATACTTTTTACACAAAAGCAGCATAGCTATAATACAGTCATCACTGAATTATTAATTTAAAAAATAGTATGGCATTGTGGAAAGAAAATAGGTTCTGATTTAGACAGAATATTATTTAATTCTAGCTTTTCCATTTACTAGCTATGTTATTTCTGGATTTCTTTATGTCTCAATTTCTTTGTAAATTATGAGCAGTATACCCACTTTGTCAGCTAACTAAAAACTGATTAAGGTAATGTATCTAAAGCTTCAAGTATAGTTTTTAAATCAATTGGCATTTTAACTATTACAATCACACTGTCACCAATTGATAAAGTTTAAACAGTTTGATATTGAAAGTTATGTAGAGCATCATGCATATTCAACTTAAATAGTGATTAATTTCAGCACAAAATGTTAAGAGACGTTTGAGATATGGGTGGAGAATGACAAAGATTTGGAAACTTCTCGTTTCAAACTATTATAAAGCAATTTTGAACTCCAGTAGTTTTGTATGTAAAGTAAGAATTTTATAAAATTACTTATACAAAGGTTAGATATATGTGATCTCCTAAGAGGGAGAATACATGGGATAATGCAGAATACATTTAAGAGATAATTTTGAGGAATGTTAAAATCAAATAGGTATACAAGCAAAAAAAAAATCCGCAGGAAAGATTCTAGACAGTGTAGAAAAAGGTGGAGAAAAATTAGAAAGAGAAAGAACAAATTTTGATTTGAAGAAAGACATTCTTGAACAAATATTACTTTTAATAAAAATATAATAACTTTGTGATTTTGAATTAAGCAAACATTTTTACTCATCTTTAACCAAGACATATCATGCATCTAATTAGCCAATTCAATATCTATTAAATGTGTTTTTAAATATTATTGTGAGTAACTTTGGAATTGACTCTTAATTCCAGAGTGTTTTTGAAATTCTTTGAAATTAAATTTTATTTTATGGGTATTACTTTGAGGCATTTTTGAATGAGCAAACATAGATAGAATCATAACTCTAGTTTAATCTCACCTTTCATTGTAATTACCTGTGAATAGCAGAATTACCCACAGTGCCTTCCACATGCATGCATATATAGTGATGCTTATCAACACTAATAAAAGAGAAAAATGGTAATTGGCATACGACACTACGCTTTTCATTGGCTAATCAGGGCTATTTGCAAATTAACTGCCAACTAAGATTGGCAATTAACTGCCAACAAGATGGGGGTTAATTTGCATATGTAGGCACAATGCAGGGAGGCGAAAGGGAAAGCAGGAAGAAGCCCCCTGCCACTGACAGTGATCAGAA
>NW_006290553.1:501859-537977 GCF_000327345.1 Myotis davidii
AAGCGATCAGAGGGAGATGGGGGTCCCCTGCCCAGGCATGATTCCTGCGCCAGAGGCCTCAGGCCTGGGCGGGGGTCAGAGCCAGTGATCGGGGGGAGATGGGGGTCCCCTGTCCAAGCCTGACACCTCTGGCAGAGGCATCAGGCCTGGCCAAGGGGCCGATCAGGCAATTGGAGGGTGATGGGGGTCCCCTGGAGGGTGACAGAGGCGTCAGTCCTGGGCTAGGCGCCGATCCTGTGATTGGAGGGTGATGGGGGTCAACGCCTGAGGGCTCCCAGTATGTGAGAGGGGGCAGGCTGGGTTGAGGGACACTCCCCCCCACCCCCACACCCAGTGCATGAATTTCGTGCACTGGGCCCCTAGTAATTAATAAATACCAAAATGAAGCGCACTCATGACAAATGAGATACTAGCAAAATTATAACATCTGGTAAAATGACTAATTTCAAAGGTTGAGTACTGACCTGTAAAATATATAGTAAAGCATACATTGACCATCTATAATAGGTTATGATGAAGTAAAACTATAAATATTTGAAAACAAATATAAGAGACCTTGTCAAAGTACACCTTTATCATATACTAGTGCCCTGGTGCATGGGTTTGTGCACATTGAAAGGAAATTAATTAGAAGGTGGCCAGCAGGGCAGGACTGGGAGAGATGGGCCAGACACGCCCTGGAGCCAACCTCCTGCAGTCCCTCTCCAGCCAGCCACACCTGGGGTGGTGCCAGGGCTCGAAGAGCATCTGCAGAGTGAGCTGGGTCCCTCTGGCAGGTGGGGTCCCTCAGCGTGGCCTGTGGGGATCAGGCAGAAACCGTCTCTCTGACATCCCCACAGGGGTCCCGGATTGCGAGAGGGCAGTTCTTGGGTGACACACCCGGGCTCCCTCCTCTCTGGTTTTGGGGTATGTTACCCAAGAACTACCACTGCTAAGTCACAGCAGCTCGGCAGCTCCTATGTTAAGCGTCTGACCCTGGAGGTCATTGTGCCTCATAGCTACCGGTCAGACAGTCACTTAGCCTTTTATATATATAGACTAAGGTTTTGTACTTTATCATATAGGAGAAATTCGTACTATGTCCTTAGTCCAGAGAGTGGAATAGTGGTATGATACAGTTAATCAATTGTTAAAGTTTTTTAAAATTTCATGAGCTGATAAACATCATTTTAGTGGTGAAATGAGTGGTGGTGGGAGTATTTACAACCTCATGTTGCTAAAACACTGCAAATCAGGGATTTTGCTTTCCTGGGGAGCCAATTGTTAAATATTGAGCAGCACATAGTTGGTTATGGAAATCCCATTTTCTATACTATCACTGAATAATATTTGTAGTTTACTGTTGGGGAAACCCTTCAACATATATGCAACTTTTTAGATTGTATCTTATGGTTGCTAGATAATACTGAGTAGTGTTATTTCTTCCTATACTCTATAGCCATTTTGATGAAAACTACATTGAAAAGAGACAAGTCAATAACCAATTGTCCCATTCTCTTTTTCTCAAACTAATAAATAGGGGAATTAATATCTGAGACTTATGGTGGAAGAATTGGCCTTAAATTTTATTTTCTAAAATTTTTAAATTAAAAATACGATTTCTATACTTGGAAAAAGAGCATTTTGCTCCAGAAACAAATGTTGACTATTCTCTTAGTCTAAGAAGCAATTTTCATTAGAAAAACAGTTTAAGGTAAAATTTGTTTTGGTTGACATACATTTTTGTATGTTTTAACAATTTGAAAAGAAAACAACTACTTCATATGAATTTTATTTATGTTCTGGTATGTACAAAGTAATTTTACTTTCAAAGAAGAAACATTAACTACATTTATGTAAGAACCACAGGACGTTAACAAGAAGAAAAATAATGATCCAATATTTGTGTGTTTATGCAGGGACTTTTGTAGAAGATTTGCATATTGACTACAGTCATCTTTTTTTTTTTATCCCCCTTCTATTATCCAAAAATGCCAGAAAACAAACTTGAAACCATGCATGTAGGGGAGGAGAGCATTTTTATTTCTTGAGAAACTAAGACATAATTAAACAAAGCAGAACATAATAAAATTTGAGGAAAAAATATATCTCACCACCAGATTGATTACTCTACAGTAAACCCTAGCAGTTGATGAGCTATGCCTATTCCAAAAGACCTTATGCCTCTCTCTTCAGTATAAATATATAGTCAAGAATCAACAGAAACTTATGGAAAACCTCAAGAGCAGGTTAGAGAGCAAAACCAATTAAGCTTATAATGGAAACTTAAAGGAAACAGAGACAATAAAGGAAAAAAAATCTACATAGGAAGCATAACTCTTATTCTCAGTGAGATAAAAGAATGTATTTCAACCTTGAAATGAAAACATGGTGTTAGAATAAAGGAACAATAAGGGAGCAATGAAAAGTTTGAAAATTAAATATATGACAGCTAAAAAAGAAAATCCAGCAAAAGGATTGGGAGATACTATGAAAGAAATTTCAGCCTGGCTGGTGTGGCTCAGTGGTTGAGCATCAGCCCATGAACCAGGAGGTCACAGTTCAATTCCTGGTCAGGGCACATGCCTGGGCTGCAGCTGGATCCTCAGTCGGGGGTCTGCAGGAGGCAACTGATCAATGTTTCTATGTCTCGTTCCCTCTCCCTTCCTTTTTCTAAAATCAATAAAAACATATTTAAAAGAATAAATTTCTCAGGAAATAAGGAGGTGAACAAACAAAGAAAAGATACAACTGTGGATCAGTACAGTGGGTCCAACCTCAGACAAATAGGCATTTCACAAAGAGAGAAGAGAAAACTAGGAAAATAAAAAATGATCACAGGTATTATGAGAAAGTCAGAAAATATAAGATATATGTTTCCATCGGCAATGTCTTAATGAAAACAGTGAATAAAGATTTTTGATAAATATTGTGGTAAAATTTTATATACAGGATAAAACAAAAGTCCTAAAACATTTAAGGAACAAAAGAAGCACATAAAAAAGAAATAAGAAACCAGCCCTGGCCTGGTGGCTCAGTTGGTTGCAGCATTGTCCCTGTATATGGAAAGGTGGCAGTTCAATTCCTGATCAGGGCACGTATCTGTATCTAGTATCTAGGTTGTGATTCGATCCCTGATTGGGCACATATGGGACACAATCGATATTCTCTCTCACATCGGTGCTTGACTCTTACATCTGTGTTTCTCTGGAGTCTTTAAAAAAATTAATAAAACCATATTCTTGGGTGAGGATTAAAACATAAAAGAAATCATAATGGAATCAGAATTTTCAATAGCAATTTGAGGTACTGAAGGACAGTAGAACAATACCTTGGAAGTTTTCTAAAGAGAATTTGATAATTGGCTGACCCAACATCCCATGGGGGAGTATAATAATGACATTTTCAGAGAGGAAAGGACTGATATCATTCCTATCTCTTGCATACCTTCTCAGAAATCTACTAAATAAATCTTGGATATTACACCCTTGTTAGATGTATCACTAGTGAATATGTTCTCCCATTCTGTGGGTTGACTTTTCACTTTATTGATGGTTCCCTTGCTGTGCAAATAGTTTTTAGTTTGATGTCGTTCCATTTGTTTATTTTTTTCTTTTATTTCCCTTGATCAAGGAAATATACCGTATCAGAAAAAAATATTGCTATGGGAAATGCCTGAGATTATACTGCCTATATTTTCTTCTAGGATTATTATGGTTTCACATCTACCATTCAAGTCTTTAATCCATTTTGAGTTTATTCTTGTGTATGGTGTAAGAAAGTGGTTTAGTTTCTCTCTCTCTCTCTCTCTCTCTCTCTTGCTTGTATCTATCCAATTTTCCCAGCACCATTTATAGAATGGATTGTCTTTACCCTATTGCATGTTCTTGCCTCCTTTGTCAAATATTAATTGAGCATAAAGTTGTGGGTTTATTTCTGGGCTCTCTGCTGTGTTACATTGATCTACATAACTGTTTTTATGCCAGTACCATGGTGTTTCAATTACTATGGCCTTGTAGTATAGTTTGATATCAGGTAGCTTGATTCTTACAACTCTGTTTTTCTTTCTCAAGATTGCTGTGTTTATTCAGGATCTTTTGTGGTTCTACATACATTTTTTGAATATTTGTTCTAGTTCTGTGAAATATGCCATTGATATATTGATGGAAATTTTGTTGAATCCATAGATTGATTTTGGTAATTTATAAAGAACTTATAAAGCTCAACAACAAAAAAACAAACAATCCAATTTGAAAATGAGCACAGGTCTTGAATAGACACTTCTTCAAAGAGGCCATATAGATGATCAATGGGCATATGAAAGGATTCTCAACATTAGTAATCACCAGAGAAATGCAACTTAAAACCACACTGAGATATCACGGAATACATCATAAGAGACCTGAAACATTAACTCAAAAGAATGTATGCACCCCTATGTTAATTCCTGCATTATTTACAATAGATAAGATTTGGAAGCAGCCCAAGTGCCCATCAGTAGATGAGTGAATAAGAAAGCTGTGGTACACTTACACAATGGAATAATACTTGGCTATAAAAAAGGAGATCTTACCTTTTGTAACAGCATGGATGGATCTGGAGAGTATTATGCTAAGTGAAATAAGCCAGTCAGAGAAAGACAAATACCATATTATTTCACATATATGTGGAATATTAGAACAAAATAAACCAACAAACAAAATAGAAACAGACTTATAGATACAGAGAACAGACTGACAGCTGTCAAAGGGGAGAAGGTAGGGTGCTGAGTGAAAAAGTTGAAGGGATTAAGCAAAAAAACACAAACACCTAAAACCCTCATAGACACAGACAACAGTATGGTGATTACTAGAGGGAAAAGGGAATGGGGGAGGTAGGAGATGGGGAAGGGGGATTAAATGATGATGGTAGGGGATGACTTTGGGTGGCTAACACACAATACAATATACAGATGATGTATAGTACAATTTTACCCCCAAAACCTATATAATTTTATTGACCAATGTCACCCCAATAAATTCATTTTTTTAAAAAATGAAATCTACTAGAGCATTGGTTCTCAACCTTCCTAATGCTACAACCCTTTAATACAGTTTCTCATGTTGTGGTGACCCTCAACCATAAAATTATTTTGGCTGCTACTTCATAACTGTAATTTTGCTACTGTTATGAATCATAATGTAAATATCTGATATGCAGGATGTATTTTCATTGTTACAAATTGAACAGAATTAAAGCATAGTAATTAATCACAAAAACAATATGTAATTATACATGTGTTTTCCGATGGTCTTAGGCGACCCCTGTGAAAAGGTCATTCGACCCCCAAAGGGGTCGCAACTCACAGGTTGAGAACCACTGTACTAGAGGATGGGCTCAGCCAAAGCAAATATGTAGAACAAGAAAAAGGGAGAAATGAGATCTATGATAACATGTGTGAAACACAATGAAAAGAGGAGAGAATTTCTAACATGAAAGCTGCCTAGAGGGAAAATATCTGCTTGGTTTATGGAGAAAAAAATTCTCCAAGAGAGAGGATTCTATGAAACACAATTTGTTCCTGTCAAAAATTATATGACTGTGGAGTGACTTGAATATAGCAAATGAAAAGATTAGCATTTATTCATTTAGGGGGAATGGAAAGGCACACAGGTAAAAAAAAATGTAATCACAGAAATTATTTAGTTTTAAGATATAATAATGTATACATTGATTATGGCTTTAAACAGCTATATTGAGAGAATGAGGGAAGAGAAGAGGTGTGTAGTATAGCTAAATGTGCATCTTTCATAATAGTAAGTCAAAAGAAAACAAAATCTGATACATCAAAGGAGATCTTTGTTTCCAGTCAGCTGTTTCACAGGTCAGAACTAATAGACCTCATTTGAGTTTTGCTACTAGCATAATATTCACTGTATTAATGCTCTGGTTGTGGAACAGATTTGTTGCTTCCTCTCTTTTCTTTATTTGGACCCACTGGCTCTGAGCTGAACCTGCTGGTTATCTTTCAATACTCCTAGGGACAAGGCTGGTCTCAGGACAAGTGATGGGCTGTCTTGTGAACTAGTACCTGCTTTTGATGATGCTATAAACATAACATTTCACACAGATGTTTCTATATACTATTTGCCAGTCTGGCCAAAGAATTATAAACAATAATATATAATAAACTTCAGATATGTATTACTTACGATTGCCGGTTCAAACGTCTATAAAGGAGTTTCAAGATAGGGAGGTGATTTCCAAGTAGAATGACTGCTAGAAGAGAAGGAGAGAGAAAACTGAAGTGGTAGTTTTGTGCCACACTTGAGAACCTCATTGTGTTCTGTAGCAGAAGAAGTAAAAGAAATTGTGAATGCTACTAAAGCCATCAGGATGAGTAAATTGAGGCTAAATTCAAGACAGAGGTATATGTGTTTTGAAATATCCATGGTTAAAGGAATCCAAGGAGTATATGTCTGGAATAAAACCTTTTAAACCTTCCCTAGCACAGTTATCATTACAATTACTCATATTATTGTCAGGGAAGCTTGTAACAGAAATGTTAATATATGTCAAAGCGTTCCTGGAGTGGGAGCTAGAATGCTAAATTTGGCTTGATCACTGATCAATTACATAGCTTTAGCTGACAATCTTGCCTCACTGTGCCTTATTTTTCTCCTCTCCAAATAACTGAGAACACTATACTTATAAAAGATGTTTGAAATAAAAATTATAAATCATAGACAATAAAAATTTAAGGTATAGCCAAAACCGGTTTGGCTCAGTGGATAGAGTGTCGGCCTGTGGACTGAAAGTTCCCAGGTTCGATTCCGGTCAAGGGCTATATAACTATAATATCTTTCTTTGTAAAATAATTATCACAGACAAGAAATTATTTGTGGTTATCACTCATTGCCTTCTCTTCTGTATATTAAAGGGCTTTTATTGCAAAACTACAGGTCCAGTGTACAAAATTCGTGCACAGGTAGGGTCCCTAGTGGCTGCCAGCTGCCAGCCCAGGGCCTTCCTTCGTTCTGCACAGCCCCATGGTGGTCAGTGCATGTCATAACGAGCGATCAAACTCCCGATTGCGTCCAACTCCTCAGAGAACACTTTGCATACTAGGCTTTTATATATGTAGATAGGTTCCCAGAGATTTATTAATCTACACTCAGCCCCTTCTGTTTCATTATATTAAAGGATTCTTGCCTCTAATCCATTTTGTGGAATAAAGAAAGATAGAAATTCAATATTTCAGGAATCAGCAAATCTCAAAATAATGCTTTATAAAGTAAAAATGACCTTTGCATACTACATCATTGGTGGCATAACAAATATTAGCAATAATAAAACATTTAAAAATCTATACTTTGGTAAAAAAAAATGAATCACACAATAAAGTTAGTGGAACTGAAATTTCATTACAAAATATTCTCTCAGCATGACATTCCCAATCCTGCTTTCTCTAATATTTATCCTGCAGATATTGCCAATCCTTAAACTTTAAAAATTCTGCTTTTTAAAATAATCATTTTAGACAGACTTAAAAATCTTTAACTTCATAGTCAAGATAGATCTCTTATGATTTTCCTCTAAATTCAATTAAATTGAATAAAATTCAGTGACTATGTACATATATATATACATATGTATATATGCATGTGTGTATATATACATATGTGTATATGCATGTGTGTATGTGGAGATTAAGAAAGCTTCTGGAACACATTTATCCTGCAATGTAGTATAAAATGTGATTTACACTATATCTATTTATTAATAATAATAATTCTAATTTTTCTGTTAATTTATGTGTGGGAGGCACTCTACCAGGAACTTCACTTACATTACCTCCTTTAATTTTATAACAAATCTAAAGGATATCTATTATACTTATAGATTAAAGCATATAATAGGAAGAATCTTACCCATGATCTCACTTAGCATTAGTAAAGTTAAGTTTTTTTTTTATTTTTTTAGAACAGTTTACTGTTATTTAGAGAGAAAGAAGAGTAAAACATCAATGTGAGAGTGTAACTTTGATTGGCTGTCTCCTGCACATCTCCCTCCAGGAATCAAACCCATAATCTGGGCATGTGCCCTGACCAGGAATTGAACTGGCAACTTTTTGGTGCATGGGAGGATGCCCAACCAACTGAGCAATACTAGCTAGGGCAATCTAACTGATCAAAAACTGACTTCTTAAGCACTTCAATACACAGCTTTGTTCAATGTGAAGCAGCAATAAATCAAGCATTATGACATCTTTAAAAAGGTAAATTTATATGTATGAGAAAGGAAAATGGAAAAGAAATAACATATATCAAACATTAATATTATAAATGTTGCACTGCCTTCTTGGAAAACATCCGGAGCAATTCCCACAAGAAAACAATTTGTTATGAGGATTACAATAAAGTAGTATTACAATGACTTCTTTTTAATACAACAAATGAAAAAGGCTTGTATTGGTACAACCAAACAAAATATAAAATAAGGAAACGATGAATCCGGTGTTCCTGTCACTTATATGTATCAGCCATGGTAATGCTGATTTAGAATGTAAAAATGGAGTATTTTATAATGCAGTGAGCCTACGGCATTGTCTTTTTTGCTTGTGCTTCAACTGACATTGCTTACTGTTTATGGCTATATTGATAAAAATTGTAAACCATATAAAAATCTTTGGCTACCCCAAATCCTGGGAGAATTTTGGAAAGCTTTCCAACTATCACTCACTCTATAGCTTAACATTTAGACTACATTCATAACTAGAAAATGAGTCTTTTTTCTGCAAGTGCACAGACTGAAGGACAAGTAACAGATAGGGAGACCCTCTGGGATGTCATTTGGCCTCTTCTTTTCTCTGTGATCATGGTGCCAAACCCTCAGGTATGGCCCTCAAACTAACTTAGGTAAGTAACATTTAAAAAGTGGTGAAAGGATTATTAAGTAAAATGGAAACGAATGAGACATCGGACAGATGTTCTCAATTCTCTGCTCACCCTCAATTGGTAAAACTTTTGTAGAGAGGTTTGAGGATGTGAAATATCTATAACTGATTACTGATTTTAAATTAAACCTGAGACTTCTACTTCTGAACATTAGTGACTAGCTGGTATCAGGACAATCATTCTGCCAAGAACAGCTAGAAAAGTTGAATAAAAAAGGTAAATATCTTTTTTTGAAAGCACTGAAGACCTTAAGGAACCCAGATCACTGCGTGTAGTGTTGTATAGTCAACATGTGCCCCCACTCCCAAATCCTATATAATAAAAGGCTATTATGCAAATCGACCAAGCGGTGGAATGACTGGTCACTGTGATGTGCACTGACCACCAGGAGGCAGATGCTCAATGCAGGAGCTGCCCCCTGATGGTCAGTGTGCTCCCCCAGGGGGAGTGGTGCTCAGCGAAGAGCCTGGCTCATGGCTGGCGAGCGCAGCTGCAGTGGCGGGAGCCTCTCCCACCTTCGCAGCAGTGCTAAGGACCCCTCAGTGTCCCAGACTGCAAGAGGGCACAGGCCAGGCTGAGGGACCACCCCCCTCCCCCCAGTGCACAAATGTCATGCACTGGGCCTCTAGTTCATATATAAAAGTCTTAATGCTCAATACCTCAGAATGTGACTTTATTCGGAAAGAGGGTTATTACAGATATAATTAAGTTAGGATGAGTTCAAGTTGGAATAGGGCTGGCCCCTAATTCAATGTAACTTATATCCTTAAAGGAAGAGAAAATTTTGAAACAGATGCACAGATGTAAGATGCTGTGTGAAAATGAAGGTAGAGATAGAATGATACATCTATAAGCCAAAGTACACCAAAGATTGCCAGAAAACCACCACAAATAGGAAAGAAACCTGGAACAGATCCTCCCACCATAGCCCTCAGAAGGAACCAATTTTGCCAACACCTTGGTCTTGGACTATAGCCTGCAGAATTATAAGACAAAACATTTCTGTTGGTTAAGCCATGCAGTTTGTGGAATTTTGTTACAGCAGCACAAGCAAACTAATACAAGTAGGGAAGCACTTCAAGGTGCCAGGCTTGGCCTCAAAACATTTTCTGAGAAATAAATGGTGTGAAGCCAAAAAGTCAAAGAAGCTGAGTAGAAACCGGTACATAAAAGACCAGAACACTGAGCCAAATTTTTTGGTAGATTTGTCTTACTGGGGAGACAAAAATATGGTATTCAGATATTTCAAAAGAGCCAAGTTTTAGGAACTGACATCTAGGGAAGAAAGGAAAAAATACTGATATTACCCAGGGCTTTTCCTTTTAAGGCATTTGGAGGTTTTTTTAATTGAGCATGAGAAGAGAAAAAAGAGGCATCATAGTGGCTAAGAAGACAAGCAAGACTATTCAGAGACAAAAAAAAAATGGTATTTAGGAGCCACAATGGAGCAGTCCTGTGGAAAATGTACTGAACTCTCAATTAGACATACAGCATAAAATTAAGATGAGTAGGAAATATAAAAATCCTGAAGTTTCAAATTAGCTCAATATCAAGTGGAAATTACTAAGATTTTTTTTGTATTTTAATTGTCTATCAGAAATAAAAGTACATCCTCTCTTGAAGACTATAACGTTAAACAGAATCTCTCCAATTTTTAATATAGCATACTAAGCATTCAGTTAAAATTTGACAGGAAAGCCAGAAGACAGAAAAATAAGACTAAAAAACAAAAGGTTACACAACAATGGAAACAAGGCCAGAGCTGACCCAGATTGAAATGATCAGGTATAGGCTTTTGTAAAACCTTGGTTAATAATCTTAAAAAAGGACAAGATGAAAAATATCACCAGGGAATTTGGGTCATTAAAAAAAATCAAATGAAAATTCTTAACTGAAAGTGTAATAATTGAAACTAGGAAGTCAATAGATAGTTTTATCAGTATGTTAGACATAGCAGAGAAAGGTGTTAGTAAAATAGAAAAAGGTCTATATAAAACACTAAAATATATACAAAAGGCCATAATAAAATAATAAAAGAGACAAATAATAAAATGAGAAATTTAGTGTATGGTCCCCAAATAAGAGGATAAAAATTGAAACAAAACAATATTTGCAGTGATATCCACCAAGAGGGATCTAAACGAGAGATGTAAGACTTGGAGCCACAGACTCAAGAAGTTCTATGAACCATAAGCACAAATATATTATAGGATGTCTGTTAGAAATCAAGTCAGAGAATAAACTGTAAAAATCAGAGGGGTAGGAGATGCAGGATGACATGTTAGATGAGAAACATAGCACAGTCACAGTGCACACAATGAAAATAATAACTTCCCAACCCAAACTTGGAAAGTGAGAAGACAGTATTTTGACATCATCAATAAGCTTAAAAGAAGTAGCAGCATAGAATTCTATCCTCAGAAAAAATATCCTTCAAAAATAAAGGTGAAATAAAAACATTTATAGAAAATACATATTACAATTGTAATAAGTAAAATATTAGTAAAAATACCCTAATACACCATGAAAGTAAGGAAGTAGTACACCATCACTAGCGGAGTTTATATCCAAGAATGTAGGGTAGGGATGTTTCAATATTATAAAAATATGTTAATAGGTTTCAGTATATTAATAGGTCTAAAAAATAATATATGTTTACCTCTATGAAGTGTAATTACTGATATTATGAGTTTATATCTACCAGAATACTATTTATTTTATATTTGATATACATGTTTATTTAAATACATTTTTGCTTTATTTAATATTAAGCTAGGAGTTTTATCATCCTATTTAGCTCTTCTTTTAAAAAAATATATTTTATTGATTTTAAAGAGGAAGGGAGAGGGAGAGAGAGATAGAAACATCAATGATGAGAGAGAAACATTGATTGGCTGCCTCCTGCACGCCCCCTACTGGGGATTGAGCCAGCAACCCAGGCATATGCCCTTGGCTGGAATTGAACCTGAGACCTTTCAGTCTGCAGGCTGATGCTCTATCCATTGAGCAAAACCAGCTAGGACCTATTTAGCTCTTCTATTAAGTTGTTAGTTATATATTATTTTCTCTTTTATTTGTTAGCAACCTTATTAGATGACAATATTCATTCTTGACATAAGAGGTTCTATATAAAGCATTACCTTTACCACTTCATGTATCAAAGTGAAAGGATTGGATAAATTCAAATTAGAAATTATACATATAGCTTCTATTATTATCTATATTCTTAATCTCAATTGTTTATTTTTAAATCATTTTTAATTTTTTTTTTTTGGGGGGGGGGAGTCTCTCTTCTCTCCTGAATCTCTCCATTTTGCTTTTTTTAATCTTTACTGTTAAAAATATTACATATGTCCCCTTATTGTCCCCATTGATTCCTTCTATCCCATCCCCACTCCCTGTGCCAGGTCTTTACCATTCTATTGTCAGTGTTCATGGGTTATGGATGTATGTATTTGGCATGTATTTGGTTGATCTCTTCCCTCCTACCCACCTACCCCCCCTTTCCCTCTGAGATTCGACAGTCTGTTCCATGCTTCTGTGTTTCTGGATTCATTTTGTTCCTCAGCTTATTTTGTTCATTAGATTCCACATATGAGTGAGATCATTGATACTTGTCTTTTTCTCACTGGCTTATTTTGCTTAGCATAATATTCTCCAGGTCCCTCCATGCTGTCTAAAGGGGTATTGTATTATAATTCTTACGTGTTTTAATTATACATAAATAATCCTACCTTTTTCAAGTTCTACTTTGAAATACTCTGGAAAATCTTATTTGTTTGGTACAGTCATTTATATATTTATATTTACCACACTTTCATAGTTTCTGTTGATCTTCAAGTAGGAAACTTCTTTTTATAGTTTCATATCAAATAATTTTCTTCTTTGGAAAGAATTCCTTAGAGTTTTTTTGTGTATGCATTTCTCCTGGAAATTATTTTCTGCTTTTATTTTAATATTTTTAATTTGTAAATAATTTCAAAGTTACAGAAAAGTTGCTAGAATAAAGATAGTAAAAAATATTATCCTTTATCCAGATCCACCTACTATTCTTTATTCTTGCCCTCTTTATTTGTTTTATCATTTGCTAACTCTTTTTCACACACACACACACTTTTCTTTTTCATAATATACATTATGGTTGTTTACTCCTAAACACTTTAGCGTGTATTTGTATTTGCTAAGAATTTTTATATTCTTTCAAAAAAAAAAAAAAAAACAACAGTGCTGTTATCAACTTTATTATACTATGTAATGAGACAATACTTTAAGCTAATCTGCCATTTGTTTTCCAATTTTGCCAGTTGAATCAATTGTCAATTATATCATCTATAGGAATTTTTTCTCCCAGTAGCAAAATATTTTGTCTGGTGACAAGTAACACACTCAGGTGTCATGTCTTCTTAGTGTCCTTTAACCTGGCACCTTCCCACGGCCCTTCTTTGTCTTTTATGGCTTCTTTTCGGTGGTTACAATGAGAACCCCTCCCGATTTTTAAATTTACTCACACCTTGAGTTCAATTGTGCCATTTCTTTGAGGCGGAATGTGTAAGAGGCCTGGAGTTGCAGGTGATGATGGGTAGGTGAAGAATTATGCCATTTTAATTCCACATGCCATCCTGCTGACACATTGACTGTTATAATCCTCACATCAACTTAAAAAATAGATATTTTATCTCCAATTATCTCAGGTAATAAATGCTAGACACAGGAACCCAACATTTATACCTAAGAGTTCAGGCTTATGCAGTGAGAAAGCTATTCACTCAGAAAATAGAAACAGCCTAAGTACTTTCATTTCATTTGCATGCTGCTATAGCCAATTGTCAAATCTGTGTTACAACCAGAATAAAGTTGATTCCTTCCAGTTAGAATTATAAACATTGTTTTCTACTATATCAAAGTATTATTTTTTCCATCGTTATATGAGAAGGTATTTCTAAGTTGTTTTTTCCCTCAAAAGTAAAGATCTCTTTTGGAAATTGAGGCAACATTGACCAGTTTTAAGAAGCATATGTAATTTTCTTCTTATTCAAAATGATTTTATATCTAGTGCTCTAAAATAGTTTTGTAATATTATAAATTGGGATTTTTTTATTAAGATATTTTTTCCAATTATTTGAATATTTCCTCTTTTTTATTTCAATTTTCTCAAGAGAAAAGAACAAACAATATTCTTTGATAAAGAAAAAAGAAACATGAAACAATTTGCCTAAATACTTCCAGGTTTAATGGCGATATATGAAACAAATTTATTAAATACCAAAGACTATAATTTATAACGAAATTTTTTCAGAGACAACATACTTATGTGTTTTGTCATATGAGGTGTAGAAGACGATTATTTAGTTTATAAAGAATAAACTAAAGTACACTTGTTTAAATTACACTTATTTTCTTTTTTAAAAAGTTCTTTATTATAATGTATCAGAAACAATTAGGAACTCAACACATATGTGCCAAAAATGAATGAATGAATGAATGTCATTACATTATGATATATGTCAAAGTTCAGAATAATTATTGGTATTGTAAGACATTTTTAATAGGGAAAAGAGAAGAAAACCCCAAAACAAAGAAAAAATAACAAGTCTTCATGACTATGCAACTTAATTCCATTTTAAGCCTAAATTAAGATGAGTTAACTGCAGTCTATAAAAGTTACTTGTACGTTATAGCAACCAGGATTTATTTATTCTTCTGGGCGTGCTGAATGGGACGGTTGGTTAATATTCTGCACCACTCTGCTTTGTTTCCCAGATGGTTCTTGTACTCCTGTCTCTCTGAGAATACCATTCCTGCCAGCAGCTTCAAGAAATCCGGAGCTGACCAAGGACTACCCAGTGCCCTACACTTGAACTCTACCAATTTATCAATTACCAAAGCAAAATATAGCTCCTCAGGAAGCTTTGCTTGATCTCCCCACTGGACCTGACCTCTTTCACTTGAACCCTCCTGGCACTTGGTTTCTCCTCTAAGCTGCTGACTGAGTCCACTGCCATTTTCTCTGTTTTCCTTTTTAGTTCAACATTTAGAAGAACCACTACTTCAGAAGAAATGTACCCTTTCTTGTTATCAAACTTTTATGTATCAGAGTTAGAGATGAAAAAAAATTTACAAGTGAAGAAAATTTAATATTCTTAATTTAATTCTGGAGCTGTTTTTATAAAGCCAGAACCAACAAATTGCAAAGGACAAGGATATGTATTTGCTTTTCAATGGAGGGTGAATCTATTTGTCAGTTTAGTGAAAGAGCCTCAAAAATTCAGAGGTATGAACAAGATAAACATCATGTAAAGAAAGATGTATACAAAGGGTAAAAAGTTAATAGAGAAATTTTGAGAGGCAGTGGTAATGGTGGTGAGGCTAGTAATGGTAGGCAATTGGTCAACAAAGAGAGTAACTACATTCATGGAATAATAGTAAGTGTGTGAGTAATAAGAGGACAGAATATTCAAAATATCTCAAAGTTAAGACGTTGGTGGTATAGTGGTGAGCATAGCTGCCTTCCAAAATATATCAAAGTTGAATCTTTTATTGTCTAGGACTTTATATTCTAGAGTCGATATAGTGATACTCCTAAAGGCAGAGACCCCCTCGGAAAAGCAGGTGTTAGACCACAAAGGCAAATAGAATAATATGTACAAATCTTAAGAGGAAAAATAAAAAGGGGTATATATGACTATTTCATAGGAACTTCTCACGAACTTTAATTCATTTAGTTTTTGTTCTGTCAATGTTATTTTTATGGTAATGAAGCATGAAAATAAGATCATAACAACTCTTTAAAAAGTCTGGGAAATAAACAGTTCATTTTCACCTAAATCTTACAGGATGCTACACAATTACTATGACTTTATCCCTCAGTGAGCAAAGGTCTTTCTCTGAGTGTGAAGGCCTAAAAAATGCAGCTTTTATGATGACAATGAAATCATCCTTCTCTTAGAAATTCAGAACACATCTGTACTGTTTTTTAATATAAATTTGATTCATCAGAGATTCATTTATTCCAACTAAACTGTTGAGGTTCTAAAAAGGAGCAACTGCCTGGGGATGTGAAGGTCTTGAGTTCAAGGCCCAGCAGAGGGAGATTGGCTTCCCCTTAGACAGTGAAAAGTATTCCTAGAAAAGAGCAGGATTCTAAACCCAACATTACAAAGTGTGGATTATTGGAATAGTTTCAATTTTTTCACTATCAAGTATAATTCTAGTAAAGGTTTTAGAATGAACAGCTATTATAATAAACTAGAGGCCTGAAATTAATGCAAGAGTAGGCCTTCCTTCCCCCAGCTGCTGGCACTGGCTTCCTTCTGGCACTCAAGACCCAGGCTTCCCTCACAGTCCTGACTTCATCTGGTAGGTCGTCCGGAAGGACATCCAGTCTAATTAGCATATTATGCTTTTAATATTATAGATGATAAAGAATAGCACAAAAACATAACTAAAAAACAAAACACTAAGCATAAGAAAATTTTAAAAAGAGACAAAACTCCTTGCCATAAACAAATACAATATAAAGAATTTGTTTAGAGGGTCATCTCCTTTCATTTTCTACCTTTACCCCAAATATTTATTAATATAAGTGGTTTGATATATCTAAGATGCCAATGTGGGGAGAATGTTTTTATGGCAGGTAATCACCTTGGCTCTTTCATACATGCTTTCCTACTTCATCATCTCCGGTCTACCATAAATCCCAGTCAGGAGAGCTCAGGAGACATGTTGAAAGGCTCAGTGAGGACTTAGATCCTGAACCTGGTGGTTACAGAATATACGTAGTGATTCAGATCTCTGTACTCCAGCACTCATCTTTCCTCTGAGGGAACTTATGACCGTTCCCTCTATTTCTCCTTTTCAATGTTCTGGGCCATCTCATGGGAGCATGAGATGCCATATCAAACATCATTTGCTTCTGTTGGGTTTCCTACTGATTTTATTTTAGTGATCTCTGATCCATTAAATAAGAATGTTAAAGGGATGCATGTCTGACCTCCTGAAGCATGTTCTGGTGCTGACAGATAACAGGAGGGCGAAGTCCAGAAGTAGGTTTTGAAGTTGCAGAAGGCTGGTATTGGAGCAGTCTCTCATTCTGTCAATACAGTTGCTGATTGTACCTTTAAAATAATTTTTAGAGCTTTAAGAGTACAGAGCACATTTTCAAAAGAAGCCAAAAGAAATAACAAAATTGTAACTCAGTGTGTACTCTTGGTCAAACTGCCACAGCCAAGGCATCACAAGGTCTATTTGAAACTGATACAGATAAATTATTGCCAAGAAATTTTTACGAAGAGTATTTAGAACATCTTTCCACGTGCTTCTCATCATCTTTCAGGAAAGGCTGCTATTTCCAATTGAACACATAAATCACCTGTCAAGGCCTGATTTTCTTTATAAGGTTGATAAATACTGGAACACAGGTGCAGCGTCAAATATTTTACCAACATACCCATATGTAAACTATTTTGGAATTATTCTTTTTCTGTGCTAAAAATGTATGATGTTGAAAAAGAGCATGCAACGAAAATGGCTGAGAGCCTCCCATTTTTGGTGAGATGGTCCCAGCATATGAGTTACGGGAATAAGAAAGTGGTAAGACTTCCATGGTTGAGTGCCATTTGTGAGGAGAAAAAGTGCCCTTGGCTTTTTGTTTATCTTTTCTTCAACCATGGTTGGAAAGTCACAGTGGGCCTATTTTGGTGTAAGAAAGAAAAAAAGTGAACGTATAAACAAACTTTCAAAAATTAAGCAAGGAAATAAGTAAAATAGCAATGAGATTTAGAAAGTTGCTTGCCATTACTGTTTAGCATAGAGGCCAATGGTGCCTCATTCTAATGTTTGCTACCAAAGATATTATCTACGTACCCCATGTCTTGAGACATATTTCCTTCTCCTGAAATGTTTTCTCTCCACCTGTGACATCCATAGGCATGCTCTTCTCAGATCTCCTTTGAAGAAAGAACTAGAAGTGAGGAGTGCTGGCAGCCTCCAGCTGCCACTTCTTTGGAACCTAGTACAATGTTCACACCAAGGTCATGCCCTTCCCGGGCTGCTCCCAGCCAATGACTGATAGCAGCTATTCTGTAATGAACAATTTTTGCCTGAGGCTTCCCCATTAGCCTGACTCAGACTTTCTCAGGGCTTCTGTTCAATTTGAGTCACTTTCTACTCATCTGTGACTTACTCTCTTTCCTTTTATAGGTATCTGACCTACATCATTTTCTGAAGTCTCTACTACTTACTGATACCTCTCCCTTTAGCCTCTGCAGGCATTTTGCTCAATAAATCTCTCCCACATCTAATTTTCTCTTGTTGCTGCTTCTCTGAGTATCTGAACTAGCACACGCTCCAAAACTGACCACACTCGCTTATGAAAAATCAAGGCCAAACTCACATGCCACTACTTTTATGACAACTCTTCTAATCCTTATAACTTGTTATAGTATCTTCTTTCTTGAACTTTCTCCCACAAGAAATGACTTATAAAAAAATAGATCCATGTAATAACAAAGACTTAAATTTAGTTAGAGTTGCTCAGCTGGATATGTGCTCATAAATCATCTAAGCCGAACAACCTTATAAAACTGTAACTTCAGAGAGTTTATCTACAGTGTGTTCACTTTACTTTGTGCATCATCACTGACTATAATAAAGGTACAACACTTAGAAAGACCACACATCAAATGGTACCCCAACCTGGGCCAATGCTGACATAAAATTCCTGAGAAGAGGCTCATGGGTTAAAGGACAACACACATATCAAAACAGGAAGAGCAATGCTTTTTAAAGCAAGCTAAAAATGGAGCAAGTGGTTAATTTGTACTAGAAAGATGACATGGAACTAATTATGACTGAAATAGGAGAATCAGTCACCCACTTTATTGGACTCTGAAAGACACAGAGATGCCTTAAATACCCATGTATTAACTGTAGGTTACCTTTTTATTCCCATTTTTACTTTTTCTTCTTCTTTTCAACTACATATTTAAAGACCTTTAAATCAACAACATGCCTGAATTTTGTTCACTGTCTACAATTGGGATCTGAGTCTTGAAAATTAAACTGATTGCAAGCTCAGCCCTGGAGATGCATTCTGGCATCATCGTTTAACATAATGTTAGAGAGATGTGCGAGAGAGAACATGCATTTGGGGGTGGTATGTACACAAGATGCAAATGAAGGAGATCAGGCAAAGCAAAACAGGGTGATTCTAATTTACTGCTCAATATAGTTTTGCAGATAGCTAGACACTTGTCTCTCATTTTCAATCACTCCTCTGTTTGTAGAGCGCTTTGATGGGCTGTCTTGATAGCAAAATTATAGGCAATTACATTTTGAAGGCTAATTTTTTCAATGATTTCAACTTCAGAAAAATAAGATAGGAAAAAAATACATTTTATAAAGTGGAAGAGTATTGTTAAGAGTATTGTTTCAAAGGATCGAAAGCTTTGTCTCAGAGAACCAAAGGGCCTAGCCTTTGTCATTAATCACATTTTTCATGAGAGACAGAACTTTTCAGCTCTTGAGGTTTTATGACAGAGAAGATAATTCAGCCAATCTGCTATAAGCTTGCTCCAAGATGTGGGAATGGAGAGATATTTGGCAGCAGCTGTTAACCCACCTGCAGAGTAAACTTCTGTCTCATTTCATCTGTTGAATTGTTCACACGATTCAAACTAATGTTTACTTGTTCACAATTAAAGATACCGTCTGGTCTTCAGAGATTGTTTTTAAAAGACTGTCAGAGTGCCTGCAGGGTATGAATGGTAAGGTGCCTTCCCTGGTTAAATACTGGCTCACTAGATACATGGTACCTATGAAAGAATGCTCAATTGGCTACCTGAAGCAATGTAAAAAACTTGAGTTCAGAGAAATGTGGCTAACTTCCCACACCTGCCTTTGTAATGACAGTCTTAAATGCTGTATTTATTTGCATTTTATTTTCCACACATATTTATGAACTATCACGGCAGCATTGAGATGAACACCTGAATCTCTGCTTTCACCAGTTGCATCTGTCCTAGGGAATGTGGACCATAGTACTTGCGTATGCTAAACTGTGTTGGATAGAGGCTCTTTTATCCGAAGAATCAATTTCATTTCCTTAGAATGCATGGCTGCCAATAAGGTATTATGGTTTCTCATACTAGAAAAGAATGCAATTGAAATGGCTGAGAGCAAAGCCTATTAGAGAAAAGCCCATGGTTGAAAGCTGAAATGGAGCAATAGCAGCACAAATCAATGTCTGGATGGCCATAGTGGCAAATGCCATGACTTACAATTATTTTAATTGTATGGGAGATAAAATACGTTTATATATACAAAGAAACTCAGTTAAATAGGCTTCTGAAGGGAGTACTTAAAGAGACTTTAGAAATTCCATAAGTATTCTGGCAGATACGCTGGGTAGTTTTGTCAGTTATTTTACTCTAAGATACGTAAGAAAATCTTAATATTAGGTTTCTTGGTTATTTTAGTTGAAGATGAATTTTTAAGGGGTTTGAAGTGTGTTTTTGACATTTAGCACCTTTTAGATAGAGCTCTCTTTAAAAGAATGTAATCCTCTGTGTCAGGATGGTAGAGATTACATTGTTTGCTTGAGGGACAGCTATTAGGCCTCCTCAGTAAATATAGTGCAAGAAAAAAAAATTGGAATTGTACACATTCAGTTATGTTTGGAACTGTTCAGGTCAGCCTGAGAAGATATATTTTTATAATTTTATGTTTAAAGCATGCATAAAAGAAACAAATTACTGATAAAATAAAAAAGCATGCAATATTAGAGTTATAATGTAAAAATAAATAAGGTAACAGAAATGCAACCTCTAATAGCCCTGATTTTAAGTTCTTAATAATAATTCACATTCAAACAACAGAGAGAGATTGAGTTAATAAAAATCACAATAAAATGAAATAACGGTAAGACATGATTTGAAACATAATATAATTGTAATAATAGTTCTTCACGCTCTCAGGCTACAAAATGAATATTGCCATTGATTTATTCTCATAAAAACATGGAAGATATGAAAAGAACAAGTTATTTTGCCAACCAGAAGATGTTACAAGATTTTTATTAATAAACTAAAGGTGTATGATCTTGACTCACTGATTCCTTTGTTACACATATACAATTTGAGACTGTGACAGTCTTAACAAATGTTTAATGTATTAAAATATTAAAAATAAAAGGATGAATTATGGTGAGTAAAGTATTCTTTTCTATTAGTTGTTTGAACCTGGACAAGGCATTTTGCAGTTTTCTCTATTCAGTTCATCTACATTCAGTATAGATTTGGTTTAGCTGATTGCCAGGGTTTTTTGTAACTCTATAAGTTCACCTTACCTTATAAAGGAGATCACAAATATGTCATGTTGATGAAGTAATAATTAACAAAATAATACCTTATACACTGAAGTGTTTTATTTTTCACAAAATGGGAAGTGTGTAGAGTGGATCCTATATGATAGAATTCGCCACAATAGTAAATTAGTTATATACTGGCAAGGTGCAAGGTCTGTTAAGTCCCTAACCAGTGATGGCGAACCTTTTGAGCTCGGCATGTCAGCATTTTGAAAAACCCTAACTTACCTCTGGTGCCATGTCACATATAGAAATTTTTTGATATTTGCAACCATAGTAAAACAAAGACTTGTATTTTTGATATTTATTTTATATATTTAAATGCCATTTAACAAAGAAAAATCAAACAAAAAAATGAGTTCATGTGTCACCTCTGACACGCGTGTCATAGGTTCGCCATCACTGCCCTAAACCATTGTTTTGGGACGAATTGTACTGAAGGAAAGGAAGGGAACTCTGGGGAAGATGAATTATGCCAGCCTGGTTAGAAACCTAATTGGGATTATAAGAGCTCAGTCCCAACCCTGATTCTTCTACTTAACCAGCTTTGTGGCCCTAAGCAAGTTATATAATCTATCTGTGCTTCAGTTTCATCATCTGCTCAATCCTATATAATAAAAGCTTAATATGCTAAGTGTCTCGTCAACCAATCAAACTGTAATATGCTAATGATATGCTAAGGCCGCTCAACGACTTGTTATGATGTTCACTGACCACCAGGGGGCATATGCCTCAACCTGTAGGTTAGCTTGCTGTTGGGGCCTGGCTGATTCAGACAGAGTGAGACAGGCTAGACATGCCCTGGAGCCCTTTTATGGTCCCTCCTCAGCTGGCCAAGTTCCCTCATCCCTCCCCGGCCCCAATTGCACACTGGTGGGGTCTATTGGCCTGGCCTGTGCCCTCTCACAATCTGGGAACCTTCGGGGGTCCTTTAATTGATCTCTTACCTCCCCTTCCATGCCTTCCCTCTTAGGCTGGGCAGTCTGTTCAATGCTTCTATGACTCTGGCTCTATTTTTGTCCAGTAGTTTATATTGTTCATTATATTCCACAAATTAGTGAGATCATGTGACATTTATCTTTCTCTGACTGGTTTACTAGTATTTTGCTTAGCATAATGCTCTCTAGGTCATCCATGCTGTTGCAAATGGTAAGAGTTCCTTCTTTTTTACAGCAGCATAGTATTCCATTAGATGTAGCACCATTTTCAATCCACTCATCTGCTGATGGGCACTTAGGCTATTTCCAAATCTTAGCTATTGTAAATTGTGCTTCTATGAACATTGGGGCGTGTATATCCTTTCTGATTGGAGTTTCTGGTTTCTTGGAATATATTCCTAGAAGTGGGATCACTGGGTCAAATGGGAGTTAGACTTAATTTGGACCTTCCTATTTCCATCCTAATAAAATTTAAGTTTGTTTATGATGCTTTAGATGAATTAATACAATTATGCATTAGTCTAATAGTTCTTTAAGTGATACTCTAAATGCTTATGAATTTTTATGCTTCAACACATGTCTGATTTGGTTCTTTGCATGTATTTGTTGTTAATTTTTAATACAATCAATTAAATTTTTTTGAAAATTTTTAGGTTCAAGGAAAAAAATCAATGCCAATACTGAGTTCCCATGTACTCCCTGCTCTATATAACCTCTCTCATTATAAACATTCCCCACAGAGTGGTACATTTGGTACAGTCTCTAAACCTATATTGACATATCATTATCACCCAAAGTCCATCGCAGACATTAGTGTTCATTGGTTTTGTAAATTCTATCAGTTTTGACAAATGTATAATGACAATTATCCACCATTATTGTATCATGCAGAATAATGCCTCTGCTCTAAAAGCCCTCTGTGCTCTATTTATTTCTCTCTTTCTCCTCCCACCTCTAGTTAACCATTTATTTTGCCCTTTGCTTTGCCCTAAGGAAAAATAATTTTGATTTGGTTTATAAGGCATATTTTAAGTCGTATCAGTGAATGCAAGTGTCTCTTGTTTGCTGAACTGCAATTGTGTGGCTTGTTCAGCATTGACATACAATACGTGGTTCTGGATCACCCACTGATGAGGAAGGTACTTTGAATTGAAATGTGTTGCTTCCCAAATTTATATTTTAATGTCCTAACTCCAAAAATCTCAGCATATGACCTTATTTTAAATAGTGTCAAGCCCTGACTGGGTAGGTTGGTTAGAGCATCATCCCCCTATGCCAAGGTTGTGGGTTTAATTCCTGGTCAGGGTCAGGACACATGCAAGAAACAACCAGTGAGTGCAGAAATAAGTAGAACAAATTGCTGTCTCGTTCTCAAGTAAAAAGAAAAAAGTGAGAGAAAGAAATAGCGTCATTGTAGATTTAATTAGTTAACATGAGGTCATACTAGGGTAGGGTGGGCCCCTAAGATTATGTGACTGGTATCCTATTGAAAAGGAAAATTTTGGACAGTTATGCTACCACAAACAAAAACAGTACCAGAAGCTGGTGTTACTGAGCAAAGGTTTGCTGTCCGACATACATAGGAGTCAGTACTATGACATTGGCTTTTGAGGAAAAAAAAGGCTTTATTGAAAAGCTGATGGAGGGTTTGGGATGGAACTTAAGGGGCTAGGGTAGGATAGGCTGGTATGTGGAAACACTGGCAGGGAAGGTTTTAGTTCGAGGTTCTTGAAAGTTAACCATTTCTGTTAAGCTGTGGCAAGAGGCTGCAGCACTGGATCTTCCTGGACAATGAACATTTCTCATCTGAAAGGATTCCAGAGCTCAAATCCCGGTTATATTCCTGTCCTTTGGGGGTTAGTGTGAGGGCAGATAAGACTTTGGTTCTGGATATGATTGGAGGTTGAAATTCTCTCCTCTGTCCATGTTTCAGATGCATGACTTGTGGTTTGTCTCTAAAAAGCAACTCTGTATCTTGTTAGGAACAGGAAAGAGCCTGTTTGAAAGGAAGTACTAACTTTGGGACAATTCACCATAAGGCCTGGATGAGTCTCTCTTGAAGTAACTACATTTAGTTCTGGATCTTCTACTGGTGAATGGCTCCCATTGCTGGTCTCATGTAATATGAGAAAAATAAATAAGACAGTAAATCATACTATTAAGTAGCAAAAAATGAATGCATACATTTTGATCTCAGATCCTGAAAAGTAATAGGATTTAAATAATATTGGAATGATTGCATTGTTATCCATCAAAGTTAATAATTCTAAGTAAAGCTATTATTTGCCAAAATTGATAATGAAATTTCTCTTTCCAAAGAGTTTAAGTGATTAACTTCATTTCTTTTCAATTTCGATCAAACTGCATATGCAAATAGTATAACAAGTTTCATAGTCTTCACAGTGTTAGTGTTCATATTAATATAAGAATTTAAGTTTCTTTTTGTTTTACACCTGTTTTTATTATTAGGGAGAAATACTAAATGTGAAAAAATAATTCGAACTCTAAACGTGTTAGCTAAGCATAAAACTCAATTTTATTTTTCCTTAACATATTGGAAATGCTATGTTTTGCAAAAATAGTTTCTGTGGGGTAAGAATTAATAATGAATACCTTCCTAGATTAAATGTCAATACTGGGTACCACATTGAGAATTCCAGTGTAGTTTCATAAATGATGTTTTTTTATTAAAGTTTAATGATGTATTTCTAATAAAACTTCCATATACAGAAGAAACCATCTATAATGACACAGCAGCAGAATTTGTATTTTGATATTTGGTGCCTCTGATGTAGACCAAATTCTCAGAAATTGCCTGAAGATTAAATTTCATAAGAAGATGGTAAGGAGGATGAAAGGAAGAGGAGGGCATGATTTTGTGTCCTATTTCTAATTGGCATCAGAACCCTTTAATTCTCTTCTCACTTTTGTGAACTTCATCCAATTTATAATTGTCCTTTTATGTTTCAGCTCTATGTGCATACTCCATTGTTTACTTTCTCTTTAGGTTCTTTATACCCCTATTTTAATTATTGATGTTTTGTTATTAAACTTAATAAAGATTTTGCTTAACAGATGTTTTAGATATAACAACTATAAAAATCTTCTAACATATTTAATGCAGCAAAATTATTGCATTTCATTCTTTTTTATTTTCTCTAAATCACACAAAATCCAACTCTTAAGATTGGACTTGCCAATGTCATCAAGAAGTATGGACACATATTTTTCTGTAGAGGACTTTCCAACTCAGTGCAAGAATATGGAGACAAAGCCTGTGGTCAGCAGTCCATCATATTCTTGGCTAAAATGCTTATTTTCCAGGTCTAGATTAAGATATTCAACAACTGAGCATAGTGGCTTCTAAGACAGTTGTTGCACATTCCATGTCAAGCTTAGCAACAGGGACCATTGCCTTGGTTCCCAAAAGTGCAGTTCAAATGCAGATCTGTCTCTCTAAATTCTGTATTGTTTCCCTTATAGAAGGCTATGGGACTGCTGCTGACCCCTCCCTTATAATCTAGGGAATTTGAAAGCAAAACAGTATAAAAATGAACAACAGTGTCTAAACAGAATTTCTGGAGGATGTTGAAAGCAACCTTTTCACCTTTATTGATGTTATATTTTAAAATGTTTTATTTACCAAATAAGTGCAGGAGACATTTCAGTGACAAATATAAAGATACTTTTTAATGATAAAATTTATTATATCCTTTGGTATGGTAATAGTGCATTTGAAATTTCCAAGAAGAGAAAATAATGACCATTTCCTGAAATTTTGTGACCAAATTCTTTTTTCATTAAACCATATTTAATGCATTAGTGTTCCATAGGATCCTTTATGAGACTCTCTAAAATGGATGATTGCATAATTTTTAAATATAAGAATAATTGCATATTTTTAAAGAATCACATATAGTCTGTTACCTTGCTACTCAAAATCTGGTCTGAGGACCTGAACTGAACAAGTTCCAAGGTGATTCCTATGCATGTTAAACTTGAGGCACTTTTCGATAATTCCAGCCTTTTATTTAACAGTAAAACTTTAATCTAGAAGAAATAAAAATGTTTCCTTAGTTTAAATCATCCAAAACAGTTTATATAAGACTAGAAGCTTGTTGCATGAAGATTCATGCAGTAGGCCTTCCTTCCCTTGACTGCTGGCACCGGTTTTCCTCCGGCACCCGGGACTCAGACCTTTGGTTGGGCTGCAGCAGAGAAGCCAAGCTTCTTCAGTCTTCAGTCTTCAGTCTTCACTCTGGCCGGAGCCTTCAGCCTTTGCTCAGTGCCTGTGTATGCAAATTAACTGCCATCTTTGTTGGGTTAATTTGCGTATTTGCTCCGATTGGCTGGTGGGCATAGTAGAGTGACACCAATTTGCATGTTTCTCTTTTATTAGTGTATTTGCCTCACTCTGAGGTAAGAGAGATAGTCTTTTCTTACATACTTGTCTTTTATTTTCAGTAGAACTCACCTCAACACACACACACACACACACACACACACACACACACACACCCCAAAACACTCCCTCACTTGGGGCTAGAGAGGAGTCAACTGAAATTTCTTCTTTCTGGAGACGAGAAGAAAAACAGGAGCCACAATAGTGTCAACAGAAAGTTTGGTTGAGGAACAAATACACCAATCAAGTAAGTACAATAATTTTTAGAAGATTGAGGCTATATATTTTAGAAAGCTATATATCCAATAATTATTATTTTCTTTCTTTAAGATGGAAGTGATTGATAGATAAGTATGATATATTTTAATATCCAGAATTCTGCCAATAGCAGACACTTGGCTAGGGACCAAAAAGCCAAATGATATGAAGAAGATTGACTCAAGTGGAAAAAATCCAGAAATTATCATTTATGTATTTATTTACACAGTATAAAAGACCAGTCAGTGGCGTTGCAACAGCTGTCCATATTAACATTGGAAGAATGGCCAGTTGGATAGTCATTTAATCCATTGGCTTAAAATGATGCCTAGTGAAGTACTTGCAGCATGATTTGACTGTGGTATATCCAAATGAACGCAGCACTTTAATTAAATATGTCATTATAACTACCTTTTAAATGTGAGCTTTTGGAAAAGCTGCTCATTTATTTTTCAGATACATGTTTTCCAAGTTGAACAGTTCTGCAATGAGAACTAATGTTCCTTTCTGCGCCGAGTTGACATTGTAAATGATGTATGGAAACCAATAGTAAAGTATATAATTTCAGCATATGACGATTACCTGTTGGTACTAAAATAAAATCTAATAGAGGAGGACAGGATCTTCTTCAATAAAATTTTGACTCACCCAAAATACAAAGCTAAGATATCGATTGCTAAACCGATTCTAGCCAGTGTTTGAAATACATGCAATTATTAGATTGTGTCACTGAACTCTGCTGTTAGCTCTTTCCCACAGAATGGAAATGATAGTTATCATAGGAACCCAGAGGCTATAAAGATTTCTGTTTGGCACAGTGTTATGTCTAGGGTTCACAACTGAGGGTGAGATATCTTTGTCAGCCTCTCCTCACCACTCTTTCTGCTCCAGGACATGAGCACTAAATGCTGTGAACCATCCTATTATGCTGCCCTCTGAGCAGGGGACCGATAGTGTCACTCAGCCACCAGAGAAGGAAGAAAAGAAAGAGAAAAAGTTAGCAGAAATGCTTTCTGATATATATTTTTTTTAATCTGGATATTTGTTCTAGAGTTGTTAAATAAATCTATTTCTTACTGGTTGATTTTTAATGAGCCACTGACTTCTTTATCTACGTGTATTAGTCAGAAATGATCCAGAGAGAGAGAGAAGGGGCTTTTTGAAATGTGAAATCTAAATAATGTTGTTTTTAAGATGATGATTATGTGTAAGTGTGTTCATTTGTGTTTAGGGGTGTATTGGGCTAGTAATAATGGGTGGAAACAAGAATATAATCTGACAGCAACTCAGAAAATACTCAATGTCACTTTAGCCATTATTCCTCACCTTCTTTATTTCCCTTAAGAAAAATGAAAATTCTGGCATTCACACCAGTCCTGTTGAGAACTGAGGTCAAGATAACCATGTATTTTTCTGGAACCTTTGAAATACAATACCTGAGCTAACAGCTTTCTCTTGAGAAAAAGTTCCTTCTTGAAAGTTGAAAATTCAATAAGCGATGCATTTTGACTTTTTAAATTGGTCAGCTATAAACCCTTGATTTTTCTACCAACCTTTTCAATCAAGTTGGACTGCTTCCCAGTGTATTCTCTCTATTGGAAGAGCAGGGGTGGCCAATTGTAGCTTTGTGCTGTCCAGATGCCAGACGTCTCCTTCTGTCCTGGAGACGAATGTTCTTGCATTTGCTGGAATGGCATTTTCTGGGTCATCTAATGTGCCCCTTCAAATTTACTGAAATGTCAGCTCTTTGTTGGAGTTTCTCCCATGCTACTTTGCTTCCCAACCTTATTGGAAAACAGCTGGGCAATGTTGGTCAAATTGAACATTGACTCAACAAGGTCTGTATGTAAATGTTTATTAGTGAATTCCAACAGATCTCACATGATTTGATTCTGTATCCAGGGGAGAGATTCCTTACCCTCATCTCTTAGATTGAGCATGGAGGATTTTTGTGTCACTCCAGAAGACTCCTCTGAATATCACATCAAGTTGTGGCCCCTTGATATACACAGGTGTTTTTTTTTTCTGAAGAAATTTATTATATATTCTAGAATTGCTACATTTTCTCCTTCTCATGGGATAGGAGGAGAATGTCCAGCAGCATTATTAAATCCCTGCAAGTTAATAACGAAGTTCTTTGTCAAAACAAATGATAACAAGTGTGCATTAAATCAGACACTTAATTATAGTTTTTTTTTCCCTATGACAAATATTTTGTTGGAAGCAAATATAGTTTTTATTTAAGTTTCTTGAGGCCAAGTGGTTGTCATGTTTCTAAGATATTGTTTTAAATCAGTTGCTGCAATTTTCACTGAATAATGTTAGAAAAGAGGAGAAGATGAGCCAGTAAGTAAGGATTCCCTTTCTCTCAGTAAAGGCTGATGTGAGGTCTTTTCAAGAACCACTAAAACAGGTCATCTTGTTTTAGACAAAAGCATATTTTTCTTTCTTATTTGCTTTATCAGGGAAGCAAAAAGTTTTGGAAGTGATTTGCAGTACGCTTTTGGTGAATGATAAAATCTCTCTTTTTTTCTCTGTCATAATGACAAACATTTTGACACTCTTCTGCAAGTTATGGAAAATGAGCAGAAAGGAAAAACAGAGACACTGTATGATGCTGTCAAAAATCCCTAGGCATTTCAAATTTTAGCTCTGCATGAAGGAGTGTTTATTTATCTAATCTCACAGTTGGAAAGTGCATCATTAATTCAGAATGAAAATGGACATCTTGCTTCTCAGGATTCTCCCTCCCTTTTAAAGTAACCAGTCAAATAGATTATTTTTTCATTACTTAAGCAAAGAAAGAGTATTTGGAAGTTACAATTTGTACATCTCACTTATCCATAGCAGTCTAACTAGCCCACATGAAATATAAAGCTATTTATATACCTACCTAATAAAACTGCTTTTCCTTCCTCTTTTTGACCTTGCTTCTGTTGCTATTTATTTCCTAAATACCCCTGACTTTGTTGTTTTTTTTTTCTTTAGCTACCATGCTGTTTTCAGGTCTTCTACATTTAATATTTTGTGAACTATCAAGGTAAGCAACTTTTGCTTTATTTCCCTTACATGATGAGGATATGGCCAGATGATGTCACAATATAAGCTTAATCACTACCCTTTTGGGAGTGCTTATTTTGTTTCTTATGTGATCACATTTCTCCTTAGAATAAATTATTGAATAATATAATTCCTACTTTTTAATGAATAAAATGTTTGCATAACTTTCCCAAGATCAAAGAGCTTCAAAAGTGTTGTGTAAGGATTCAAACCCAGTTTTAGCCACCCATATTGTTTTTGGAGTTAGATAACCTCATCTCCATGGGTCCAAAAGTGGTTCATTCACCTATGCCCTAGAAAAGCAGTCATCTTGATGTTTTTATCATGCCCCCTCCTGCCTTGTTACCTGTAGTCAGGCTCCATTTCCCTCATAACTTTTTTCATCTCCCCAATTTTAAAATGTTTCCCATTTTAATTGAATTTCAGAGAAACAGGAAAGAAGAGGGAGAGAGAGAGAGAGAGAGAGAGAGAGAGAGAGAGAGAGAGAGAGACATCAATCTGAGAGCAAAACATTAATCGGCTTCCCACAGCTAGGCATATACACTGATCAGGAATCAAACTGCCAACCTCTGGTACAAGGAGCAACACCCAACCTACTGAGCCACACCAGCCAGGGCTAAAAATATTTCTTAACCCCAAGACCTACAAAAAAGACTTCTTTTTCAGATTTTCATTGTTTGCTTATTTTAGAACTCATCTCTTTCCCCTCAAAAAGCTATAGAATCACATTTTGTGAAACTACTCAGGTGACCGAAGTCTGTCCTTGCTTCTATGACCTTTACCCTTCATATGTATTGTAATTGCTGCTGTACTTACAAGGTTTTGTCTACCATATATTAAACTTTTGAGATAAGGATTTAACATTATATCTTGAATATACTAGTAAGCATGTTCCAAAGGTTTGAGCAATAAGATAAGCAAGGAAGTTCTGGGATGGCAGCTCCATGATAAAGGGTCTCTGTTTATATTATTTTTTACAAATAATCACACTGTCTTTTAAGGAACTGTATTATTTTTCATCTAGACATCTTTGATTCTAAAATAAGATGTACATTTTTAAAAATGGATTAAGTAACTTCTATCAGTGATTCTAATGCGTGATCTCCAGGTCTTTGGGGTGTCAATGGAAACCTCCGTGTACATTCTTCAGGCTGAGTTTCTGTCCAGTAATTTCACACTCTTTTAGTGTTTTGTTGTCCTTGGGGGGGGGGCACAGAAAAAATGCATTACGTGGCATTTTTTAGACATTTATTCATGTGGAAATATTTGTTGAATGTTAGTTCCTATTCTAAGTGTTATGATTGCAGCAGTGAGCTAGATAGAGTTTATGCCTCGTAGAGCTTTCACTCCAGTGAGAAAAGAGAGAATGGGGGAAAAAAGTAATATAACTTCAAACAGGGATGCTTGCTATGAAGAAAAACAAGCAGGTAAGAGGATGGCCAGAAACTGGGAAAGGCAGAGATCTGTTGAAAAGGAAAGTAAATTTGCAGGTCCAGGTGACAGGGCTAATTGAAAAACATTTGTCTCTGACTTGGCCTTTATGTGATCAGGCAAGCTCCTCGCTTTGCTCCATTATTACTCAGGTTAATTAGTTGCAAGAGGTTCTTGACAGACATTTATTTAGCTGTGAATGTTTGCATTCACTTATTCCTCTTCTTTTCAAGGGGACAGTGAGGGTTGCACTTCTCAGATAAAAGGTTGAGTAAAGTAAGATTTCATCTTTTTCAGAGGGGTATTTTTGTCTTGCTCTAGGTTCAATAGAGATATGGGAAGAATTTTCAGGGATAATAGAGCAAGGAGGTTTAGATCTGCCCTAGGAAGCTGGGTTTCTTAGTCGAAAATCTCAGGGTCCCTTTTCTCTGAGTCACAATGTGCAATTTCATAAGGGTCACTGTAATTCTCTTCTACCTCCAAGAGAAAATTCCTGACATCAACTTGTAGATGCTCTTATAAGAGACTCACTATAGAAACACTTATTTCTTTTCAGTGTGTTTAATTTCATACTCTGACATTGGCTAGTTAAGTGACCTTGGGCAAATTGTTTTCTCTCACAAAACTTCTGATCCTCCCTGACAGACACCCTTTTCTTCATCACTCAGTTCTTGAAATCTCATCTCCTGCTGGAAGCAGTTCTAATAAATTAGAGAAGAAATGATTAATCCCAATATGTCACATCTGCTGTGCTCTTCTTTTATTTTATGTACTAACAAAATGTGCATACTCCCCAGTTTATAGATTATAAAAAGACACTTGGAGTTTAAGTTAATTATTTTTAGAACTAATTGTTTATTTTGTCACTGCATCTGCATACTTATCTATTTTGTACATTATATTCTAAGGTGATCAAGTCATCTTTTCATGTTTCAGCTTGATTGAAAATGGTCTTTACCTTCTATCTTCTAATTCTGCTCAGCTAAAGAGGAGAGGATGTTTTACAGGAGTGTGACTTCCTGCAGATACATCTGAAAATATCAGATGGCACCTTGAGTGCCAGGGTTATGGCGTAACAGAAATGTCTCTGCACATAGGAATTTTGCTCTCTGTATGCCTGGTCTGAATTCTACTGTCTAGTATGTTATAGGTACTCAGTATTGCCTGGTTGAATGATTGGTGGCAAAACAAATCTTAGCACTGATTAAGTAAACAAGGACATTAGTCCTAATATAAGGTTTCCACAGAGTTCAGTTCTGGTCTTTGGAGAGCTTGGGGAGTGAAGGGACAGGGAACTGTGGGCACCCAGCTTACCACCCTCTGTGACACTTAGTAGCTGTATGATCTTTGAGATTATCTCTAAAGTAACTTTTCAAATACTAGTAAACCAAAGCCTTTTTTAAGAGATTATTACTAATATAGATAATGTTGTGGTCAAGCTAATGTCTGGGATATTGTGACCCTTCCAGATAAGATGATGATATAATGGGTATGCTTGCAAAGTGTTTCAAGAAAGGAAATGTTTTCTCATCATTGGAGTGTCTAGTGTAACAGGAGACTAACACAAGGACCTCAACCAATGCGGGGCTTGAAATAATAGAAGTTGGATGCCTAGCAGGTAACTGGATTTTTTGTTTGGCAAAGAATGCCAAGGAAGGCTACACACGTCGAAAGGTGCTGGGAAATACCATTTCTTCCAGTGCTGCTGCTGCAGCTATGAATACAGTCCTCCTCCCACTTCAGAGCACTGTAAGAATCAATGACTGCAGAGTACCTCTGTGAGGGGCAAAGCTTCCTGAACTTGGTCTGTGTCAGTGAAATGGGCTGACACTAAATAACCCAAAAGTCCCCTAAGCAGTGTTAACATATGTATTCCAATGCATTAACACAAGGAGCAATGAAATTAACCAGGAGCTCCATCTAACAATGACTAAATCATCCTTGCCAGGCAGAGTGGAAAATTATACACAGCTTTTAGGTCTGGGGCAGTGAATAGATCATAGCGCCTCAGTGCCAGTGAAGCCTGTTGGTTTCACAAAATGCCCTGGTTCCTTCCTGCGGGACACTTCCCCTAATATTAAACATCCAGAGAGCGTTTGTGTAACCCACACTTAGTTTTCCCTTTTGAAGACACATACAGGAGAAAAAGAACACTGTTATCACACCTGGACATAAGGGCCACATCTCAGCTGATAATGAGCTTAACAGATGGTGCTCTCTTGAGTGTCACTCAGGGGATTTCAGCATGACTTCGTAGGATAGCAGGCGAATCCTTATACTGCTTACTTATTAGAGGAAAGAAAACTTCTGTGAGAACCAAGACATGGCACATTGTAGTCCCAAAAGCTCCTTCTTGCTCAATGGCCGATACTAATCATTGCTGGGGAAATTAATTTTTATTTTTTGCTTGAGTAATAAAGAACTCCTGAGCTATTCTAAGGGTGTCAAAAGCTCACTATGTGGTCTTTTGTCCTCTCTGGTCACTGTGTCCCTCCCATGGACACCTGTGGTTTGAAGTTACCCTCACCTTCTCACACTTGAGCTTTCTCCTCCCCCTGCCTCCCTTCCTCCTGTTAAATAGGAGCTTTGTGTGAGCAAGTTGTGCTTCAGTGAAAAATGTTATGAATAAAAGTGCATTTTCCTGAACACTTCTAAAAACAAAACAATTGGTTGGTCTAACAAACACCCTTTCCAAGAGTTTTCTGCATGATTAGGAATATTAACATACTTCTTAGAACCTGGGAACTCCCCTATTTCCTTTAGAAAACAGAACAAAACCAAACAAAACGTGTTTATTGCTGTTTCCTGAAAAAAGACATGTTTGATAAGAAATAAGCAACCACTAGCTGTGAGACCACTTCTCAAGGACTGGCGATGTTTGGGGTTCAAAGGCCAAAGTTTCTAGGCTATATCTTTATTCATATGTTTCAAGTTTTCCTCTGTTGGAATGGGAATTTGGCCTATAGGACATAATTACATATGCTGATAAATACAGACAGCCTTTTGTTCTGACACTGATAAAGAATAAATTCATGAAGGTAGAGAGATTAAGAAATTGAGTCATTAATATCAAGATGGTTAATTCTCAAATTACCTTCTACATTATGGAAATTTATATATACTACTGTTTTACAATGTGGCTTTTATAATACTTCTGTTACTATTTTATTTTGGTTGGTTTGGTTTGCTCTTTAGCTATAGTGGTAATTTCCTTGGATTCTGTTTAGTAAATAATCTTTGGGAGAAATGATGTAGTAAATATGATTATTTCAAAACATAAGTGATAAATATGACTTCCTTGTGTTGAAAAATAAATCCGAACTTTTTAATGAATATTCATTTTTTTTTAAATATATTTTATTGATTTTTTACAGAGAGGAAGGGAGAGATATAGAGAGCTAGAAACATCGATGAGAGAGAAACATCGATCAGCTGCCTCCTGCACATCTCCCACTGGGGATGTGCCCGCAACCCAGGTACATGTCCTTGACCGGAATCGAACCCGGGACCCTTCAGTCCGCAGGCCGACGCTCTATCCATTGAGCCAAACCAGTTTCGGCTAATGAATATTCATTTTGCTCACTAATGTCCTCCCTTTTCTATTTAGATTCCATCAACCCAGACCTGGCTTTATGGGATGTGACTGGTGTAATTACATAGGGTCCCAAACTAAGTAGGGCTCCTGCTTTGGGTCTAATGCTTTAATGTTTCTGTCCTGAAATATTGGTTATCTTTGAATGTCTGTTTTGTAAATGAAGTCCAATGGGGCAAAGAACCACCTGCCTTGGATCACTTCTCCATCTCCCTGCACGGGTTTTCTACTACCCACTCCAGCTCCCTGGTGCCCTAATCCAACTGGACCACCTTCTCACCTCATGGTCGCTCTGTGGTGGGCAAGGCAACAGCCACTGCTGTCCCGAGACAGCCATGCCTGGACACATCCTTTGAGCAACTCATCCTGGAACCAAGAGTATCACTAAGGGTTGGGATGGCAAGTGCTGGAAGAGGAGAGTAGGTCCAGCAAGGTCTACCAATTTTCCTTTTGCACCAGGCAGGGCAATAGTCAGCCTTCTCTCAACCCCCATCATTCTAAACACTGGGTCCCTCATTACTTGTATAACAGTAGATCTAAAGGTCTTATTCATTAACTAGACACCCGATGCATAAAAATTCGTGCAAGAATAGGCCTTCCTTCCCCCGGCTGCTGGCACCAGCTTCCCTCCAGCACCTGGGACCCAAGCTTCCTTCCTCCAGCCGCTGGCAAGCACCAAGGACCTGGGCTGGCTTCCCCTGGGACCACTTGGAGGCACCCAGGACCCAGGCTGGTTTCCCTGGTCCAAGGCTTCATCAGGAAGGATGTCTGGAATGATGTCCAGAAGACATCTGGTCTAATTAGCATATTACCCTTTTATTATTAACTAATGGCCTGGTGCATGAAATTTGTGAAGAGGGGGTGTCCCTCAACCTGGCCTGCACCCTCTCCAATCTGGTACCCCTCAGGGGATGTCCGACTGCCCATTAGGCCCAAGGGATGGGGCCTAAACCGGCAATCGGATATCCCTCTCGCAATCCGGGACCGCCGGATCCTAACCATTCACCTGCCTGCCTGCCTAATTGCCCCTAACCAATCTGCCTGCTGGTCTGATCACCCCAACTGCCCCCCCCCTCCTGGCCTGATCACCCCCCAACTCCCCTCTCCCTGTGGGCCTGCTTACCCCAATCTGCCCCCACCTGCTGGCCTGATTGTCCCCAA
>NW_006290553.1:538043-555958 GCF_000327345.1 Myotis davidii
CAGCTTGCTCGCCCCCAACTGCCACTCCCTGCTGGCCTGCCCACCCCTTACCACCTCTGCCTCAGCCCCACCACCATGGCTTTGTCTGGAAAAACGTCCGGAAGGTCTCCCAGTCTAATTAGCATATTACCCTTCTATTAGTCTAGAAGATTAAAGGAAAATTTGCTGACAGGAAAAAATTGCTTCTAAAGAAATTTCAACTATGACCTCATGTTTAAAGGCTCTTCCAGAAATGAGAAAGTGGGCGCACAGCTAATTAGCACACAATGAGTTTTTTTGTTATTGTTTGCAAGCAACAGAGAACTACTGACACTACTTCAAGGACATGTGTATGGGGTGCGGCTATAGGGTTAAGCCTCGGACTGACCTGTTGGCAAAGCCACAAACAAGTCCCAGCTTAGAGGGCACAGTCCTCTTAGCATAATTAGGCTTGACCTTATGATGCTCACTAGATTTTAGCTGGGTAGCTAATGGGCTGTGGGAGGTGCAGCAAGTGCTGCTAAAACAAGTGAAACTGGCAAGAAACTGTAACTATGTTGACCACTCCCTTGTTTTGCTTTGTGTGCTCTGACTATAAAATAAAGCTTCAGCTTACAGGCTGTGTCACTGTTTCCTCATCCAGGCACAGTGATACTCCTGGTCCCAACTGTATTCTCTTCTCTCTTTTCTTTAATCCTTCACAAAAAATGGCCTGGTGCATGAAATTTGTGAAGAGGGGGTGTCCCTCAACCTGGCCTGCACCCTCTCCAATCTGGTACCCCTCAGGGGATGTCCGACTGCCCATTAGGCCCAAGGGATGGGGCCTCAACCGGCAATCGGATATCCCTCTCGCAATCCGGGACCGCCGGATCCTAACCATTCACCTGCCTGCCTGCCTAATTGCCCCTAACCAATCTGCCTGCTGGTCTGATCACCCCAACTGCCCCCGCCTCCTGGCCTGATCACCCCCCAACTCCCCTCTCCCTGTGGGCCTGCTTACCCCAATCTGCCCCCACCTGCTGGCCTGATCGTCCCCAACTGCTCCGTCTGCCAGCCTGCTTACCCCCAAGTCCGCCCCCCCGCCAGCTTGCTCGCCCCCCACTGCCACTACTACCTTGTTTACCTCTGACTATAAAATAAAGGCTCAGTTTACCTCTGGGTCTCTTTCTGTGGCCTCAGCCAGGCACAGGAAGATCCACCTAGACCCAGCTTATTCTCTTTGTCTGTCATTTCTTCATTCTTCACCACCCTCACTCAGGCTTTTGAACCCTTGGCTTAGCTGGCTCGGCACACATGTGAGTGTGTTGTAAGGTATGGATATGGAAAGCCATGACAGCAGACCACTTTGGATGACCACTTTCCTCCTTATTTCTATTAGGAGCTGGCATGGTGGCTCCAGGGCATGCATCTCTGCTGCTTTCCAACCAGCAGCTTACTGATAACCTTGCTTTGTGCATAGCTCACCATAGTCTATCACAGTGCTTCTCAAACTTCCTAATGCTGCAACCCTTTAATACAGTTCCTCATGTTGTGGTGACCCCCAATTTCATTGTTACAAATTGAACATAATTAAAGCATAGTGATTAATCACAAAAACAATATATAATTATATATGTGCTTTCCGATGGTCTTAGGCGACGCCTGTGAAAGGGTCATTCGACCCCCAAAGGGGTCGCGACCCACAGGTTGAGAACCGCTGGTCTATCACAACCTTCTTTTTCTGCATTGGAACCTTATAAAGTCAGTTCACACCACTAAGTACTTCATTATCTGGTCAGTTCTTTCATGTTAGATGCATCACTGCTGGATGGTTAGATCCTTAATCCAGTTACTTCAGCTATGAGCAGAATACTGGATTATAAAATAGGCTGCCTTTCTCAAGGGTAGTGGACAGGGAAAGCCCTTTAATAGACATCTATTCAGCAGCCTACTCTTTTCCTGCTACTGAATTGACTCTGTCCCTTTTATTCCCTGTCTCAGGTAAAAAGCCCAGCATTCCAGTTATTCAATGAGACACTTAAGAATGTTCATACTCCTTCCTGTCCCTCCTCATCATTCCTATTGTTTCTACCTCCTAGATTGTTCTTTTCACAGTCTGTGATTGATTTCCAAATCCAATCCAATCTCTTCAGTATGGCATCAGACCTATCTGAGCTGGCCCCTAACTATTCTCTAGTCTCATTCTCTGTTGTCCATCCTATTACCCCCACCCGATGACTATTAAATTGTTTGCAGCTCATCAGATGAACTGTCGTCTTTCTCACCTTCATAATTTCTCACATTCTGTTCTTACCCATAATACAAGCACACTGTACTTGCCTTCCTAGTAGCATTGATCACAAGGCACTGCTGTTGCTTGTTTATGTGATTTCCCAATAAACGGTGAACTTCTCAAAGGCTGACACCATGTTTCAGTTTTATGTATTCCCTACATTTCAAAGAGAACAAAGCATGAGGTATATATTAAATATAATAAATGGACATTACTGTGTGCCCATTTGAAAATGCCAAGAATGCAGACTCTTCAGTTCCTCTCCCATATCCTCTTCACTGTGTGCCCATTTGAAAATGCCAAGAACCTCACATTGTCTTCTATATAAAGTGCAGACTCTTCAGTTCCTCTCCCATATCCTCTTTCCAGGACTTTTCTATTTTACATTCCAAGAATGAGGAAAGACTTCTGGTTAGTCATTATCTCATGCTAATTTATGTCTCATGCTTTGTAATGATGTTGCTTATACTCAGACTTTCTTTCTGCGTACGTTTCTGCACAATGAATTTTATTCATTCTTAAATATTTAACTCAAGCATTGGCTTTCTTGAGAATTCACTGTTCTCTCCCTCCTTTTCCTTTCTTATAAGTCTAGGCTCCCTCTCCTTTAGCATCTCTTAGAACCTTTTTTCTCCATTATGATACTTCCATTATTTTACTTTTATATTATACCTGTTGCTTTTATTGCCCTTGTCTTTAGAGAAAGGAAACACTATTTTTACATCCTCAATACAAAAAGATACATGATGGATTCTCAATAAATATTACAAATGGGAGAAGATAATATCTAAGTCTAGAACTAATCTCTGTCCTGCTTTTCCACATACTTTACATTGTGCCACGGCACAGTCCATCCAAGATAGAGCACATGGTTATTTCAATGGAGCCATCATTGCACAATATATTCTTACTTCTCTATATTAGATGGGAAAAAGATTAAGATTCTGTAAGAAAGACATCTAAAATATAGAAGATTAAGTAAAATTAAAGTTCATTGCTCTCCTACATAACACTTTAACGATGATTGGCCTAGGCCCACTGTTAGTTTTTTTCCAGTTATCTGAAACCAACCAGGCGTCTTACAATTCAGTTCAGTACTGACACTAACTGGAGTGTCAGACTTCACAGGTTAAGGACTCAGTCTCATAAGACAACCATCCCTTCAGATGCCAGTTGCAAGAAGCTGGTCCCCAGGTTACCCACACTTCTGTCTGACTTGCCTACAAAGTCAGACATTTTCACAACCCTTCCCCAGGTTCAATTATTTGCTAGAATGATGCACAGAACTCACAGAAAATGCTCTATTTACTATTGCAGTTTATTGTAAAGGTACAAATAAACAGCCAGATGAAGAGGTACATGGGGTAAGGCTCATAAGTGTGCTAAGTGCAGGAGCCTCTGTTCTGTGGATTTGGATGTGTCCACAAGTCTGGGAGCTTTCCAAATCCTGGTTTTATGGATGCTTTAATACAGAGGTGTGGTTAATGAAATCATTGATCATTAACTCAATATCTAGGCTCTCTCCCCTTCCTGCAGGGAAAGGAATGGGACAGACGCTCTAAGCTTTTAATCAAAGCTTGGTCTTTCTAATGTTAAGTCCCCATCCTGAAGATATCCAGGGGCCTGCCAAGAGTCACCTTATTAGAACAAAAGACACCCCTCACACACTTATTGCTAAGAAAATTGCAAGTGTGTAAGGATCTTTGTGCCAGGAATCAAGGACAAAGATCAAATACATTTTTTATTATACCACAGCTGCAATGTAATTATGTTCCATTAAGTCATTCAGGTACCCAAATATCTTCTATCTTGTCTTCTCCTCTTGCTCTTGGCTACAGAGAAAAAGCTGGGTTGCCACTACCAATATTACCTATAGGAAAGGCCAAGAGGGTATGTGGGATACAAGATAACTTTTAACCTTGTGAAATGGGAGTTACATATATCATTTCAGCTCGACTTCTATTGGGAAGACATTGAGCTACAAAGGAAACTAGAAAATATAGCCTCAGCATGTGCCCAGCTAGTAAAGTTATATAAGAAGAAAGGAACTGATGTTAGAAGACAAATAGCTGTCTGACTCAAGTCCCTATTTTGAAAATACTTTTACAGCCAAAAGCACATTTATTTTGAAAGTCAATTGGATTTTCAGGAGCAAATATAGTACAGTGTCTCTGAGTTTGAGCTCCAGAGCCAATTCACACTGAGCTCCAGTCGTCACTGGTGTGTGGCTTGACAACTGGCCTAATCCTTGGATGTTTCTGTTTTTTATCAGTACAATGAGTATAACAATACTACCCACCTCCTACATTGAACAGGAAATAAATTAATACAGGAGAAAAATGTAAGATGTGTCTGGCACAGTGAGGACAATTAGTGTTAGTAATTATTATATTTATTCCTAAAGGTGTTCACACTTATTTTTCTTCTTGCGAATAAATATTTATTGTGTAAATGAGCAATCTAACTAGTTGATAAATATGCTTTCTAGTAAGCAACTCAGGAAATTCATATTTTTCATATCCTGTGTTAATTTAATAAATTTCTATCTCTTTTTAAGATTTTCAAATATTACTTCTTCCTAATCGCAATGTGTTTCCTACAGAAGCCTTCTGTTTCTAATTTACTGGTTATAGTATCTGTGAGTTTTTCTACCAGATAATTGAACTTATTAAGGCTGTGTGTGAAATAGAATTCAATAGTTTCTGGGAGGCAATCCTATGGGACATTTTTATGACGTAAAGTAAGCATACCTTTAATGCATTGTCCTTAAAAAAACTATTTTTATTATTCAAGGATCATTTTGTTTATTTCTTGTGTTTATTGGTAGTGTTAGCAAACAAGTTTCTCTAGAGAAGTGAATTATGGAGCTTGGTATACTCATAAACATATAGATAATTAGAAAAGTCTCAATAAAAGCTTGAAGCTTGGAGTATAAAGAGAATTTAAAAACAATTAAGTATCATCACGTGTTGAATGAAATGTATTTTACTCTCTGGGGGGAAAAAGCAAAGCAAACAGAAATCTCATTAGAGTTTATTGATAAAAATATGCACAATAAAGTCAACCTCTAGTCCACAGATTGTCAGAAATTAGATGTTCAAGTAAACATGAGACATGTACTAAGAGACATCTCTTTGAAGCTCTCTCATGCTGCTGCCTGAGTAAGAAGATGTCTCTCCTTCTACGATTTTTTTAAATCCCCTATGCTGTATCCTGGCCAACATGAATTCATTCTTTCTTCCTGGTTTGTTTTACTGTAATTTGGAAGCAAGACAGTGATGCTGACACTACTAGGGAAGCAAGGAGAGAGAGAGAAAGAGAGAGAGAGAGAGAGAGAGAGTCTGATGCTGCATTTATGGCTGTTACCTGACCAGCATCTCTCCAGACATCCCCGGACGTAGGGATCCTAACAATTGATCCGAAGCAATTATACAATAGTTGGGTAATAAAAGTATCCATTGTCTTAACAGCTGTTTTATGTAACTTGCTGAGGTAACTGCAAATAAAATACAGTGGCTCTGAGTTGATAAGATTAAGCCAAATCTTTCTTCAGATTTTTTTCATGTAAATCAGTATATCTGGATATGAAGGTATTATACATTTTAGGATGGAAAAGGAATGGAACAGCCTGCCATCTCTATAGCATTATTTCATCCCCTCACTCCCTTTTCCCCACAGAAAAAAAATTCCAAAACACATCCATTCATCTCACAGCAGTGATTTCTTAGATGGTAATTGAATTCTAAACACTCATCACACACAGGGATGGGCTAGAGATATAAGGAAATCAAATTTATAATTTGAATAATCTTCAACAAAGGGCAGATGGAGTCTGTCTTTCATCATTTAATAAAATCTTTAAAAGGGATCATTAACAACATAATGATTATAAGAAATATTCAAAGTTCTTAATACCCGCAATCTTCTATATATTTCTAGGAGAGCACAATCTTTTTTTCTCTTGGGCCATTTCAAAAATTTTCTTCCCTAGTCTCTATGCAACAAGTCCCCATCCTTCTAATACTATACTGTTATAAAGAAGTAACATAGAGTTGTTAGTTCATGAAGTTAAAATTAGAACAGGAGACAAAGTAGGGCATATAGTGCATCAAACAGATCATTAATCCATTGTGCCTTAGTGGTATTTGTAGTCTACAGACAAAAACTGAAGTTCTCTACATTTGCTGTGAGTGAATAGAGAAGAGCAAGTGCTCCTTAGCCCCCACACCACACACTGGCTCCTCTACTTATGAATGTTAATGAACCAAACAAAGCTATGAAAAGAGGTAACTAATGGATTAAGAAAAAATAAAATTTCTGCCCTAACCGATTTGGCTCAGTGGATAGAACGTCAGCCTGTGGACTGAAGGGTCCTGGGTTCGATTCCGACCAAGGGCGTGTACCTTGGTTGCGGACACATCCCCAGTAGGGGGTATGCAGGAGGCAGCTGATCGATGTTTCACTCTCATCGATGTTTCTAACTCTCTATCCTTCTCCCTCCTTTCTGTAAAAAATCAATAAGATATATTTTTTAAAAAAAAATAAAAAATAAAATTTCAGTTAAAAAATGTAGTCTTTTTTTTTCGTGGGATCTCAACTAAAGACAATTCTTAGTGGATCTAGTTTATCATAAAAAGAAATACTGACGGAATTAAAAAACACAGGAAAAAATCAAACTCACTTTCAGGTGCTACATCCACACTCCATTTAATAAACTTCCATATAGAGTAATTTATTATTGCATGTTTTTAAAAAAATAAGTCTCTCTCTCTCACTCTCTCTCTCTTCCCCCCTCCCTCCCTTTTTTCCTTCCCTCCCTCCCTTTCTCTCTCTCTCTCTCTCTCTCTCTCTCTCTCCGGTGAGGATTTAAAAAAAGAAAAAGATCAAAATATATGTATTTTCACATAACTCCCAAAAGAAACAAAGGGAAAGTACCACCCAAATGGAGTCTTGAAGCAACTTCAAGGAGAAGGTCAAGGAAACCTAGGGTAAAGGAGAGTGAGAAGGTAGGAAAGGGCATATGAAAGCCATCAAAACAATCTCTGTGGCAGTGGAAGACCCACCCACAATTACATGAACCGGAGCTGGAAGGAACTAGGACCTGAGGCTGACCAAGCCTTCAGGAATATGAGAGCCACAGTCACTATTACTCTAAAATTCAAGAATGCAAATCTGAGATTTTTGCATTAAAAAATGTGCGTTATGCTCATCCAACTCATTCTGTTCCTGTAGTAGTCTGCTTGGTCTGCCATACAAAATACCATGGATTGGGCATCTTAAACAACAGAAACTTTATTTTCTCACCATTCTGGAGGCTAGAGTCTAACATCAGGGTCCCAGCAGAGCTGGGTTCTAAGGAGTGCCGCCCTCCTGACTTGCAGCCTTTCTCCTTGTGTCCTTACATTACAGAGAGAGCTCTCTCCGGTGACTCTTTTAACAGGGCACTAATCCTAGCAAGACCTTGTGACCTTAGTTAATCTTATTTACTCCCTTACTCCAAAAACAGGCACATCGGGAATTAGAGTTTCAACATAGGAATTGTGGTGAGGGCTGGAGGTGGGGGCCACAATTAAGTCCATAGCAGTCCTGTCTAGAAATTTCCTTCCACTCTCCTACAATGTGTGTATATGTGAACATGGTACAACTTTAATACTGGACGATCAAGAGTAAGGTAAGCAAAACAAAATCCAAGTGGATCTTCCTTTTCTAAACATAGCCAGCAACATCCAATCAAGTCTTTTTCACATTGTATTACTCTGAAAAATTATTTTTCCTCCCTTTTCCATTTTTTATGGTTCTTGTAATTATATTGGACCCAACGGGGTAATTGAGGAAAATCTCCCAATTTCAAGTCACCTGATTAGAAAGCATAATTTTATCTGCAACCTTAATTCCTTAATTCCCCTTGCCATGCAATACCATACCTTTATGGGTTCCTGGGATTAGCCACATGCGGAGACATTCTTAGGGGACCATTCTTTTACCCCCATCCACCACTATAGTAGCATAACTATAACACAATTTCTTATACCTGTAATCTAACAAGGTAAAGGACAAGTAAATGAAATCATTAAGCTTGGAACCTGGATATGACCTAAATACTACTATTCTCTCAGGCATTTTAATTTCTAGCTTTCTAAAAATGGGCCTTTTAAAATTGAATAATACTCAAATCCAATTAGGGATATAAATTAAAGTAAATTTCATCAAAGGCACACAATTCAATTGTCTTCTAATTCTCTTTAGCGCTCAGTCTGCTGATATTTGCAAGATTTCAAATAGTTTAACAAAGATAAACAAAAGTTTGGGATAGGGAATACAATAAATTTGAAATTCAGATTCAGTATATTTTTATTTCAAACAGTGAAAAATGTTAAGGAGTATTAGCAAAGAACTGCCCACATTTAATAATGAATTTAGAAATATACAATTGTTTCTATTACTATAAGTGTGCAGTATAATTTTACAAATAATATTTCAAGTATGTTTTATACAGAGAACATAAAATATTATAATGGTATTTTGATGATCTTGAAAAATGCTTAAACATAAGTTACTGGAAATAGTAATATACTTTTTTTCAAATAATATACTAACATATGTCATCAATTTAAGTAAGATATTTAGTAAGTGTTTATTATATGCAACATTTAGAGAGAGAGAAATTTTTCTGAGATATAGACCAGTGGTAGGCAAACTGCAGCTCATGAGCCACATGCGGCTCTTTGGCCGCTTGAATGTGGCTCTTCTACAAAATACCGGGTATGGGCACACACATACAGTGCGATTGAAACTTTGGCTCTTCTACAAAATACCACGTATGGGCACACACATACAGTGCGATTGAAACTTCGTGGCCAATGCGCAGAAGTCGGTATTTTGTGGAAGAGCCACACTCAAGGGGTCAAAGAGCCGTGTGTGGCTCGTGAGCCACAGATTGCCAACCACTGATATAGACTATTAGAATTTATGTATCTGGTAAAGGAGAAAATTAAAAATAAATTATACAAAATACCACGTATGGGCACACACATACAGTGCGATTGAAACTTCGTGGCCAATGCGCAGAAGTCGGTATTTTGTGGAAGAGCCACACTCAAGGGGTCAAAGAGCCGTGTGTGGCTCGTGAGCCACAGATTGCCAACCACTGATATAGACTATTAGAATTTATGTATCTGGTAAAGGAGAAAATTAAAAATAAATTATATAAAACATTACCTTTACATTGCCTTATGTTTTAATGCAATTAGTATAAAATAGAATGCTTTTCTAAAAACAATTAAAACTGTAATTGTGAACCAGTGTAATTTAGTTGATTGCATGAGGGTCTTTTCTTGAGAGAATGTGACAGGTAGGGAAAAACTGTTTGATTCAATTATTTTAGTCAAATGAATATAGCTGATGTGTCCTTTCACCTTCTGTACACACATTCTCACCATGCTCAAAAGCCAGGGTAAAGTCAGCCCTGTGTGGCTCAGTGTTTGAGCATCAAGCTATAAACCAGGAGGTCATGGTTGGATTCCCAGTCACAGCACATGTGCAGTTTGCGGACTTGATCCCCTGTGTGGAGCGTGCAGGAGGCAGCCGATGAATGATTCTCTCTCATCATGGATGTTTCTATTTGTTTCTCACTCTCTCTTCCTCTCTGAAATCAATAAAAAATGTTTTAAATATCAGAGTAAAAAATTAAAGCACCACAAGAGTCAGTACATGTTTGCTATAGACACACACATACCCACATGTAACATTTGTTATTTTGATGGGTTATGTCTTAAAAGAATGGAGAGAATAAAGCCATGTTGTGCTGATTTTATTTCAGTTTGTCCTAACATACAAATACTAAACAAATGAATGAGCAAACAGTTCTCCTAAATGAAGTTATTCAACATATAAATTTCTTTAATTTAGCAAAGAAGGGACAGACTCAGATAACATTCAATGCTGGAGTATAATGAGATGGTACTGGGAGTTTAGGAATAAAAAATAATTTCATCTTTTCACAATATGGGCACTCTGGTTTCTAGTGCCGCTAACACTGAATAAAACAAAGTTCCCATAGAGCATTATAGCATCATTGTAGAACCATTTGAGCTATGTCCTGATTTTTCTTTACTTCTCTAATATTTATCAGGGAACCTTTTTATACACAAAATTAGTTTAATGAACCCCGCCCCCCCCATATCCTCACCACACAGATGTAAATCATCAGCTTATTGCCACTCTTTTTCATTTCTATTTTAACCTTTCTGGCCCTTACCTCACTGGATTGTTATTATTACTTTTATAATTTTAATCCTCATTCAATAATATTTTTTATTGAGAGAGAGAGAGAGAGAGAGAGAGAGAGAGACATCTATGTGAGAGACATATCCATTGGTTGCCTTTGTACATGCCCTGACTGGGGATTGAACCCACAACATTTTTGGGCCAGGACCTCACTGGATTATTTTGAAGCAAATCCCAGGCATCATGTCATTGCATCTAATCATAATTATAGGTGAGTCCCATTTTTAAGTTGGGAAATTGGATGTGCTTTTACAAGAGTAACTGGTTAAATAAATATTTTGCCCATTTTTTTTCTATCGGGTTGTCTTTTATTATTGATTTGTAAAAGTGCATTATATACTCTATACATGAGTCCTTGACTTTTATGTGTTTATTTAAGCCAGGGGTCCTCAAACTACGGCCCGGCCCGTGGGTCACATGCAAATACAAATATTGTATTTGTTCCCATTTTGTTTTTTTTTTTTACTTCAAAATAAGATATGTGCAGTGTGCATAGGAATTTGTTCATAGCTTTTCTTTAAATTATAGTCTGGCCCTCCAACAGTCTGAGGGACAGTGAACTGGCCCCCTGTTTAAAAAGTTTGAGGACCCCTGATTTAAGCAATATCTTCTCTCACTCTAAATATGTCTATTGAGTTCCTTATGGTATTTTAATAAATAATATATTTTCATTTTTGTTGTAGCCCATCTTAAAAATTTTTGTCCTTTATATAGTCAGTAATTTTCATTGCTCATATTAAGAATATATTCCTCCTTTTTTATATTTCCTTGATAAGTCTTAAAAAAGTATGTCATTTTTATTATTTTTGTCCAAGGACCCAAATTTTGTGTTATTGATGTTTTAAATGTATGTTTTTTTTCTATTTGACTCATACCTATTGCTTTTATTGTCTATATTTTACTTTTTTGGATATATTTTCTGTTGTTGTTGTTTCTAATACCTTAAGATGAAATTTTATATCACTAAGTTTCAGAGGTGCTTTTATTTCTTTCCTAATTTATGCAGTAGATACTGTAGATTTCTCTTTAAACATATGTTTTGCTGTATCCCATTGGTTTTCACATATTTTTATAGCTTTTAGTTCAAATTAATTTATAACTTTATTTGTGATATCTTCTTTTAGTCATTATATATTTTAGAATACATTATTTACTTCCAACAAGTGGATATATTTGGTTTTTCTTTATTTAAATGTACTTCTGACATAATTCCTATTTGGTCAAATAAAATGATTTGAAATTATTTTTAAAAATGAAAAATTTTGGACTTTAGGACTAAACATACTATCATTTTGATAAATATTGCATGTACACTTGAAGAAAATGTTTATCAGACATTTGGGGTTTAGGCTTAGTGCTTTTTACATAACAATTAAATTAGTCTCCTTAGTCTTGATTAAAACTTCTACATGTTTTCTAATTTCTTATTTGCATATACCATCAGCTATGAAGAAAGGTTAATTTTTAAATCTCTCTTATATGTCATGGATCTTTTCTTTCCTCTTTTAGTACTGTCCATTTTTGCTTCATGTACTTTGAAGTTCTAATATTGGGAACATCATTGTACATTGTTATATCTTTCTTATGGGCTGACCCTTTTATTATCATAAAATGCATTTCTTTGTTTCTTATAAGTCTTCTGGACTTAAGTCTACTTTCTCTGGTATTTTTATAGTTTCACCAGTTTTATTTTATTTAGTGTTTATATCTTTTCATGTACTACTAACTTAACCTTTTAAATATTTACATTAAAGAATCCTATATAATAAAAGGCTAATATGCAAATAGATTGAATGACGGCACAGTCAACCGGTTGCTATGATGTGCACTGACCACCAGGGGGCACACGTGGAACATGGTGGGTGTCAGCCATGTCAGGATGATGGAGCAGGTGAGTGGGGCCCCAGACCAAGGTGGGGCACTGGTCACTGTCATCAGGGTGAGCCTCTGGCGGTTGCTGAAAATTCTTTGGTCCCATGCGCCCTGGTCCCACCCGGCACTGACAACCGCTGCCGGTGCCAGCCCTGCTTGCACCCACTGCCAGTGCCCAGCACTGGCCCTGAGATCACTCGGCACCATCAGCAGATGCAGGCAGTAGCTGTCAGCCCCGATCACCCCTCAGGGTTTCTCCACCTCTCCCTGGTCCAGAGGTGTTATCAGGGAAGCAGCTGCTGCTTACACCCGCTGACGGCACCGACCCTGCTCTTACCCACTGTGGAACCAGCCCCAATGCTCCGCACTGTCAGCAGGTGCGAGCTGGGCAGACACCACCAGCACGTGGGAGCAGCGGCAGGAGTGGGGCTGCCAGCAGACATGGGGCTGGAGGCCATGACTGGAAGGACCAGGCGGGGGCGTTGAGGATGGGCCAAGACCCACCCCTTTGTCCACTGAAGCCTTGCGGCCCACCGTTCCTTTAAATGTGCAAAAGTACATGCACTGGGCCCCTAGTATTCTTATATTTATATTTAAGGTGTGTTCTTATATTGATATCCAATTATCAATTTACATGCCACTGCAAAATATGTACAAAAATATTTTTAAAGTCACTTTTCTTAAAAGGCATATGTGCTTATTACAGCCACAAAAACTTCAAGATTCTCTTACAGCCAGTGAAATACAATTTAATGTGATTATTATTGTATATTATATGTAATGTACATATTCCAAAGAGGTGGTATAATTAATTATTAAAAAACTAATTTATTGTTTTTCAGCCTTCCACTTCTGAGTTACCTCAAGTATTTTGCAATCTACTTTCATTTGCAGTATTCATTTGGTTTAGAATCTGATGAAGGGATTCTGACTTCTTGATAAACTCCTAGAACAAGCTTCTGTTGCTATGGGAAGATATCCAACATTTATGGATCAGTAATCTAATCCAGACTGGCAACTCCCAGGGAATTAACTTAATTTCCCTTTTACTGTGTTCACCTTCTCATGTGGAACACCGGGTCACAAGCTGTATTCACCAACTCAGCTCACTCTTCAAAATCATCTTCACAAGCCACACTTCCCCCATGAATGTAGTATCCAATTTTACATATCTATACCTATAAATTGGATGACATGAACCAATGTGTAAATGCCATGTCAGAAAATTTTTGTTACCTCAATGTCTTCCTTCTATATCACAGATTCCAGGATTTCTGAGTAAAAAAGACTCCATATAAAAATTATATTTTATGCCACAGGAAATGTTAAGTTCCATGTATTACATGATCATGTGAAGAGTCTTGGTCAGGAACAAAAAAAATGTAATGAAGTCCAAAAAAGACATTACTTTAGAAAGAATAGCAGAAATAGTCTTTCATTAACTCTAGAAAAAGGTAAAGAATCTGATAGTACCAAATAAAAAATTTGAACTTTTGAGGTCCTAAAAAAGATTTTTGGAGTAGTAGAGTCACAATGATATTTATTTTCTAGTCTTGCTTTTTAATATGTGACATTGACCCACCAGTTTCAGTTTAATTCCTCTGCCTATGTCAATTAAAGATTGGTGCAAGTAACCCTTAATAGCTTTTTGATGTTTGACTGGTTAATCTCAATGTCGATACCAGACATAGATAGGACTGAATTTTCAAGTGACTAAACCTAACTTTCATTTGAGATTTTTGGAAAGACTTCCATTCAAAAAACAGCTACCTACTCTCTGCTCTGAAAGCACTTGTGGCACCTTTTTTGATCATAAAAGCTCTCTAGACATCATTAGAAATTATTTCTTACAGCTAACCAATCTATGTTCTCTTATAGTGAAAGAAATGGACACAATGAAGGAGGAAAGTACTTTTCAAAAAGGAAACTGGCCAGTGTTGCTCAGTGGTTGAGCATAGACCTATGAGCCAAGAGGTCATGGTTTGATTCTAGGTCAGGGCACTTGCCCAGGTTGCCAGCTCAATCCTGAATATGGCGTGTGCAGGAGCCAGCCTATCAATGATCCTCTCTCATCATTAATGTTTCTGTCTCTTTCCATCTCCCTTCCTCTCTCTGAAATCAATAAAAATGTATTTAAAGAAAAAAAGGAAAATTAAATCTTTCTGCTTTGAAATCAACCTTCAGTCTACTTTTTCAATAAATAATAGTCAACCTCCAGGTTGATTTCCAATAGGCTTTCCCTTTGATTCCTACAGGTCGGTAAAACAAGCCAAGGGAGAAAAATCCACTTAATTAAAAAGTTGTCTATGAGAGGAGATATGGCAACAACATTATCTTTTTTATATTTCTGATCTTCAGAGATCATTGTATGGTATAAAGTTTATAAGATGTTCAGAGGGAAACCAGACATTGATAAGAGTTATATATGCTGTGGTGAAGGATTATATGAGTAAAGACAGCCAAATACATGTTAAAGAAATATAAGACAGTGGAAGAGAAATGAACAACCTATTGTGATGTAATATTTGTATACCCATCTATCTTGGCATCCTTACATATGTATCAGCAAAATTATGAAGAAAGTTGTTGGATAGCGAACAGGTACATATGCATGTAATGTAATAAAATCACAAAACAGGATAACTTCAAGAAAATAGTGGATATGCCCCCCAATTAATCTATAAGATTTACTAATAAGAAAATGGTAGATATGTTGTCCCCAAAACTCTAGAAAATTTACTAATAAAGAGGCAGAGGTTGTGATTAAACAACATAAAAATTGTAAATTTCTGGAGTCCAAGAAAGATTCTCAGGGTAGCAGAGACTGCAAAAACTCATCCCAAAAAAGAGCAGGTGGCCTTTGACCTCTTGAAATCATCACCAGTCTCACAACAGATGCGAGTGGAAGTGGGAAAAAATAAATAAATAAAGACCCTAGCCAACTACAACTGCAGGGGGATCATTTTTACAGGCAGAAAGTAATTATCCAGCTGGATGTTATCCAGAACACCAGAGAGAGTGAATATCCCTACCCCATCTCAAAATTCTGTGGGATTTTTAATGAACACAAATGGTCATGACCTTGAGTTTTATGCTCCATCCACAAAAAGAACTTCTTAACAACAATGCCCGGTGTTGCCTTCCTGGACCCATGCTGTGAAGCACTGACTCAGAACCAAGGATTAAGAGGTCTCTGAGCATGGTGAGGATAATGAGGACCCCTGCAAAAATTATTTGGTTCAATTACATGACTAATTTTACTGACTAGTAACAGTGCTGTTTAGCTGCTAGCAGCAAACTGCAAAACTGCTTAATGAATTTCTCAGAGGAACTTAGTATTTTAATGACGAGTGCAGATCATCTATAAAGGCTTAATACTGCTCTGTTGTCACTTGGAACAGCTCTCCTACCCTCCCCAACACCAGTTTTACTTTTGTTTATTAGTCACGGCCTCCCTGTCTTGGACTAATTTTGCACACATGTATTTGATTTGTGGTGAATAGATGACAGAGTAGCCAAATTGCGAATCATAATTGAGCAGAGATCCATGTAATGTAAATCATACAGCCCAGCATTCACATCTGTTTACCAAGGCAGCAGTTTTGGAAGTTGCCAGATAAAATGACAGATCTCACATTGAATACCAATCATCATTATGTGATAGATTTTTTTCTTTTTTAAAATATATTTTTATTGATTTCAGAAAGAGAGATAGAAACATCAATGATGAGAGAGAGTCATTGATTAGTTGCCTCCTGCATGCCCCCCACTGGGGATCAAGCCTGCAACCTGGGCATGGGCCCTGACTGGGAATCCAACCATGACCTCTTGGTTCATAGATGGATGCGCAACCACTGAGCCATGCCGGCCAACTGATTTTTTCTTAATATGACCCCAGCTTTGACTTTGTTGCTTCAGACCACAAATTACCAAAAAGAGAACACCTCTAGGAGGACTGCCATAATGAGATCAAAAGGCAGAAATAAGAAAGTAACTATCACTTTTCATACTCTGTTCCAGACCATGTACTAGGAATTTTACATATATTATTTCACTAAACCCTCTCAATAAGGAATGGGCACTTAATATAATTTAGCAGATGAGGTGGAGGGATATTATTCTGTTCATTAAACCAAGCAACTAACACATTGATCTCCACCTTTCCAAGCTTCTTTGCAGTTAAAAATACAACACACACACACACACACACACACACACACACACACTATATCCATAGAATTTATGCCCTTCACATATTGTATATTACCATACTGTATATTCTGTAAAACTATGGCAATTAAATTGTAGCATATATGCCTACATCCGGAGGATGATGCATTGTACCAGGTATTTCCCTATTTGTTCGTGGATCCATCTGCTTACATTATGTGTTACACTCCATTGAAGTGGGCCCAGTTCTTTCAAACTGTATTTGCCAGGTTCACTTGCTTCTATCTAGCTCTGCTAATGGGAGAGAACTGGCATGATACTGAAGGACAGGAGAAAGAGAAAAGCCAGAGTATGTTTCCTCCTCTCTCTCTACCTTAGGCCATTAGCAATCGCTTTGTTTTCCTTCCTGGTTTCAGTGGTCCCTCCTTTCTGGTCCCAGCTCTAATGGGAACCCAACTCACTCTCTTCTACTTTTGTTCTTTCAGTCAGGTGGTGATAATAGCTGTCTTGCCTTTTCACTTTCTTGATGATATAATTTCCAGCACAAAGTTAATTTTTATAAAGGCCAATTAATTTTTCCTTTGTCCCTTGTGCTTTGCCTGTCATATATAAGAAACCATTGACTAATCCAAGGTCTACAAGATTTACTATTATTTTTTCCTAAGATTTTTTTAGTTTCAGTTCTTACTTTTATATCTATGGATGTTTTTGTGTAAACATTGTATATGGTGTGAGCTAGAAATCAAACTTTATTTCTTTCATGCGAACATCCAATTGTCCCTGAATCATTTGTTGAAAAGATTATTTTTACCCCTATTTAGCTGACTCAGTACACTTGATTACTATAGCTTTGTAATAAGTTTTGAAATGGGGACATTTTCATTTTCAAAATTTGTAACTCTTCCAAGATTGTTTTGGCTATAGGGTCAGTAGTAATATTCCCTCTTTCATTACTGATTTTAGTTATTGTGTCTTCTTCCTTTTTGTTTTTTCTTGGCCATTTTAGCTAAAGCTTCGTCAATTTTGTTGATCTTTTCAAAGAACTGTTGACATAAGAATGTCCAAACCTGTAGGAAAATGTTGATCGACTATCTCCTATACTATCCCCACTGGGGATCAAACCAACAACCATGGCATGTGCCTGACCAGGAATAGAACCTTGACCTCCTAGTTCACAGGTCCATACTCAACCACTGAACCACTCAGGCCAGACTCTACTATTTTGTTATCTTGTATGTCTGTTTTTCTTTTCCTTCATTACTGTCTTACTTTAGTTTTAAAATAGATCTTTTCCAGTGTACCATTTCAATAATTTTATTTCTTTTGCTATATATAT
>NW_006290553.1:556209-567312 GCF_000327345.1 Myotis davidii
TCTTTCATGCATCCAATTGTCCCTGAATCATTTGTTGAAAAGATTATTTTTACCCCTATTTAGCTGACTCAGTACACTTGATTACTATAGCTTTGTAATAAGTTTTGAAATGAGGACATTTTCATTTTCAAAATTTGTAACTCTTCCAAGATTGTTTTGGCTATAGGGTCAGTAGTAATATTCCCTCTTTCATTACTGATTTTAGTTATTGTGTCTTCTTCCTTTTTGTTTTTTCTTGGCCATTTTAGCTAAAGCTTCGTCAATTTTGTTGATCTTTTCAAAGAACTGTTGACATAAGAATGTCCAAACCTGTAGGAAAATTTTAAAGAGTTTCTTATAGTTTATTTAACCAAACAGAGGGCATACTTGGAAGCAAGATCTCAACAGACTGAGAAAAGTGTTTCTCAGAATGAGAGTTTGCAGAGTATATGTGTGTGTATATAAGTTGCACAACACTGCAAATGTACTTAGTGACACTGAACTGCATCTTTAAAATGGTTAACTGGTAAATATACACATATATAGATATATTTCAAAGAGGAAGGGAGAGGGAGAGAGAGATAGAAACATCAATGATAAGAGATAAATGTTGATCGACCATCTCCTATACTATCCCCACTGGGGATCAAACCAACAACCATGGCATGTGCCTGACCAGGAATAGAACCTTGACCTCCTAGTTCACAGGTCCATACTCAACCACTGAACCACTCAGGCCAGACTCTACTATTTTGTTATCTTGTATGTCTGTTTTTCTTTTCCTTCATTACTGTCTTACTTTAGTTTTAAAATAGATCTTTTCCAGTGTACCATTTCAATAATTTTATTTCTTTTGCTATATATATATATTTACTTTTAAATATATTTTTGTTGATTTCAGAGAGGCAGGAGAGAGAGAGAAAGAGAGATCAATGATGAGAAAGAATCATTGATTAGCTGCCTCCTGCACACCCCACACTAGAGATCGAACCTGCAACCTGGGCATGTGCCCTGACTGGGAATCGTACTTTGACCTCCTAGTTCATAGGTCAACACTCTACGACTGAGCCATGCTGGCTGGGCTGCTATATTCTTTTAGTTTTTTTTTAAGTGGTTACCCTGGAGATTTAGAATAAGCATCTTAATTAAAACAATCTAATTTGGATTTGGACTAGTACTAATTTTATTTCAATAGTATATAGAAACTTTATTCCAAAATACATCTATTTTCTTCAACGTCTTTTGTCATTTTATTGATACATACATCATTTATACATACAGGGTCGGGCAAAAGTAGAATTACAGCTGTTCATATGGAAAATAAGACAATAATTAATAAACACAATACAAGAATAAATTCTTTCATGTACTCACAACTATAAGCCTACTTTTGCCCCACCCTGTATACATAAATTGGAGGTAATGACATCTGAAAAGCCCAAGAGGTGAAAGATGTAGATTTTAAAAAATTAAGTATGTCTTAGCAAAAGTAAAATAAAAAAGGAAAGGTCAAAGCCCCAGATGTCAGCAGGGAAAATGAAAGTACCCAGGAGAGCCACAGGCCCCCACAGTCTCCCTTGAATAAATGTTCTTCAGTATTTCTTGAATGAATGCTGCTCAGATTTTTGCAAGCAGTTGATTAATTTACAGAGTTCTGAAAAAGTTGGTTTTAATATATTATTGTTATTGTTTTTGCTGTTTGTTAAATGAGCAGATTTATACATGGTTTCACTCTGCCTTTCTGGAAATCCCACTGCTAGAAACACTTGGAAGGGGAATATTTTAATATAACTTCTTCTTGACCATGTGTAAAGACAGTTGCAACACATACGTAATACCCTTTATAATACTTTAAGCAATAAAAAAGACAGTTGCAGTTATTACCAACAGCCTAGTGTTTAATAAAAATGCAATGTGAGTCACAAATGTAAGCATACATGTTCATTTAAATATTTAGTAGTTATATTAAAATAAGTAAAAAGAAGCAGGTGAGTTTAATTTTAATAATGTATTTAACCCTGTGTATCCAAATTATTATTAGTTCAACATACAATCATTAGTTAAAAGGTTATTGGATATTGCAGATACTTTTTCACACTAAATCTCTGAAAGGTTGTGTGTATTTTAACTTATATCACAATCCAATTCAGACTAGCCATATTTCAAGTACTCTATAGCCACGTAAAGCTAATGACTATCATTTGGAGTGCACTTTTCAGGGAAAAGAATAGTTGGGTTAATCAGTATTCTACCATTTGCAAGCTAAATTACCTTTGCTGTTCATTTGTGCATGTTTCATTTAAATTTTCTCAATTTGTAAAATGTAAATTTTACATGACTTTTATTTTATAGTCTTCTTGTCAAATTATGGCTTATTGGCCAACCCTAACCCACTGTATATTTTTATAAATAAAGCTTTATTGGAATTTAGCCATACTCATTGATTTATACAAAATGCTAGTACTGCATTTGAACTACAATGGCAAATTGAATAGTTGAGACAGAGATTATACATGGCTTACAAAGCCTAAAATATTTATTGTCTGGATCCTTATATAAACAGTTTGCTAACTCATGCCTTATTGACTTGTTGTGAGAATTATATTATTTAACACATATAGTACTAATAACAGCGGTGCATTTCTCATATATTAGCTAAAATTATTGCAAATAAACAAAGCCAAAAAAGAAATGTATCTAATAATACTTTGTATCTAAAAATACTGCAAATAAGAGAAAAGAAGTTTTTCACAATTGGCTTAATTAGCCAAAATACATTGTTCTGAATTTTTAAAATTAATTTTAAGGTAAACACAGAGCACAATGTTTGGCAAATAATAATCCTCATCATGTAAATCATATGTAAAACACTGTATTACTTCAATATATTCCAAATTATGGGATTTTTACCTAAAACAATGTCTTATGTACCTGATTTTTTATAATGATAAAATGAAAACTTAGCTATAGGAACATCTTATCAAATCCTTGATTCATGAACTCCTACATTTGGACGAGCAGGTGGTATATTTTCATACTATCTCAAAAGCTGACAAATATGCCATTAAGTTGATATCAAAGCTAATTCTCCCCACACAACTGCCTGTTCTTTAAAGGGGAAAAAAGTCTATAAACAATTTGTCATGAGGGAATCTTCTAGTCTTCATCCCATGTGGGTGTTGTAGTCGTTAACTCCCAGTAGTTAAGCACAGATAACTTATTTAACGAAAACAAACGTCTTGTGAGATGCATGTTAGTACAACATTGGCAAGGAGCTATTCCTTCTTCTCATTAGGACAATGCATTTTTAAAAAGTTTTAAGCTCATGGAAAACTTAATTGAAGTCATAGGTTGTTCGTATCCTTTCCTTCCATTTCTGCTACTTTCATTTAATGGTTAGCCAGCATTATAGAGTACATACTTTGCCAAAAGCTATGGGCATACAGAAATGAACAGTTGGGACGTTGTTCTTATAAGGTGTTAACATTAAACAGTTAAGTATAATACAAAGCCAAAAGGAATCAGTACCAAATTAAGGTAGTTACATTGTGCTGTAGGACAACAGAAGGAAAAGAGGCCAGTCTGATTGACAAGAGCTGAAAATGCTGTGCAGATGGGATGCCCCTTAATTTGAGCTTTGAGTGATGATTTGGCATTTCCTGTCTTCAGAACAATCCCAGGTGAATGAAATCATAAGAAAGCTATATTGTAAAATAATATATCCAGAAAAAGGCCATACGTTTAGTATGAATGAGCCATAGAATAGGCATAAATAGGTAACACTCAAGGAGTTTAAAAAAAGGGCTTATTTGTGAAGTATTTCTCATTCTGTGTTAAGGGTTCTTGACCATATATTATAGAAAAACATTAATCAAGAAAGAGTTTAGTTTTCACACAGCAATAAAATGTATTTAAGTCCTCAAAGTTTTTCCCGGTAAGTAATAAAATAAAATAAGCAAATATAGGCATATATTGATCTGTTGGGAGTAAGAAAGCTATATTGTAAGATAATATATCCAGAAAAAGGCCATATGTTTAGTATGAATGAGCCATGGAATAGGCATAAATAGGTAACACTCAAAGAGTTTAAAAAAGGGCTTATTTGTGAAGTATTTCTCATTCTGTGTTAAGGGTTCTTGACCATATATTATAGAAAAACATTAATCAAGAAAGAGTTTAGTTTTCACACAGCAATAAAATGTATTTAAGTCCTCAAAGTTTTTCCCGGTAAGTAATAAAATAAAATAAGCAAATATAGGCATATATTGATCTGTTGGGAGAGGTATGTTCCCCTCTACTATATCCTTAGGTCTTAGTTAGAGGAATAGATATTTCTATAATTTTAGAAAAAAAGGAAGAATTTCTGAAGAAGAAATTAAACCTCCTTCCTTTATTTTCTTGTTGAAAAACATTACAGTTATGAAGTAGCAATGAAAATAATTTTATGGTTGGGTCACAACATGAGGAACTGTATTTAAAGGGCCAGAAGGTTGAGAACCACTGTACTAGAGGAAGCTTAGACCTCATGCTCTGGAGCTTGCAGGAGAGGGGGGCGGGGGAGAGGGGGAGGCCTCCTATTTTTGTGTGTGTCCTATTTGTTCTCATACTCTGTAGAGGACCTGGTATTTCAATGTGGGCTTAGAAAAGAGTTTCTCAAACTCACTATTATTGATATTGTTGACCAGATAATTCTTTGCCATAGAGAGCTGTCCTATGAAATATAGAATGTTTGGCAGCATCTTACCTCTAACCACCAGATGCCAAAGCACTCCCTAGTTGTGATAAATAAAAATGTCTCCAGATGTTGCTAAATACCCACTGAAGGATTAAAATTATTCTCAGCTGAGAACCACTGGCTTAGACACAAAGGGAGACAAGACAAGGAGGCTTTCAGTCTATTGGGTTCAAAATACTAGGTCTATCTCTTACAAATAAGAGAAATGCTGATGACTTTCTATAGTCCAAGTAAGTACACAGAAAATATTCATTAATTAAAAACATTATACAGCTTGATCAAGTGGGATTTATTCAACAACTGCAAATCAGTGTGATACATCACATTAATAAAATGAAAATAAAAGCATATGACCATTTTAGTAGATGCAATAAAAGCATTTGATAAAATTCAACATGCATTCATGATAAAAAACTATCGATAAAGTGGGTGCAGAGTGAACCTACTTCAACATAATAAGCCATCTGTGACAAATCTACAGCTAACATTATACTTTCAATGGTGAGAAGATGAAAACTTTCCCTCTAAGATTAGGACCAAGACAAGAATGTCCATTCTCACCACTTCCACTCAACAGAGTATTAGACTTCTTAGACAGCAATTGGACAAGAAAAAAAAAGAAAAGGCATCCAAATTGGAAAGGAAGAAATAAAAGTGTCTCTTTTTGTAGAGGACAGGACATTATATACAGCAGACCCTAAAAAGACTACACACACACACACACACACACACACACACACACACACACATAACTGTTTGCACTAAAAAACAAATTCAGTAATGTTGCAGGATACAAAATTAATATACAAAAATTAGTTGAATTTCTTTATACTAACAACAATCAGAAAGAAAAATCAAGATCATAATTTCATTTACAATTAGATTAATGAAACTTACACATTTTCCTAGAGCATCCCCTTCTACCTACTCTCATTATAAAGCTTCCACTATGTGACATTTTAAGGATTCAGATGTTGAAGAGACCAAGGTCATAGGTCTTTCCGAATATAATAATCTTATTTCAATCCAGCTGATAATTTTAACTGTTTTTTCAATGACATACAAGACTTATGACTTAAAATAGTTTCTGATTCCCAGTCTCTCATACACACACAAATGGGGAGAATTTTTACTTACCAATAAGTAATTCAAGTTGAATTGTGAGAAAATGCATATTTGAATTCATGTGATATATAGACTCTTCCTCCTGAAAGAGAAGGCAATCAGAAGATTAAAAAACTTTGTTAGAAATTGCATCTCAAGAAATTTCTCTTGGAGGACAACAAAGTAATGTTTTCATCCTTCTGACCTATTTAAAGCTATTTTCTTTTACCTTGTTTTTCCAGAGAGAGAAAAAAATAGACTGTAGAAAATAATTCAGTAGCATAAGACAATTTAGGGTGGAAATGATGCTCCTTGAGGATGGAAGAGAGTGCTGTGTGAATAAGAGCTCTGGTAATTGTATATGGTGGACATTATATTATATAATTTACAATTATGTGCTAAGAGTGTATGTTTTTGTGGTTCAGCATATCAGAGAGCCAGGCTTTGGGAATAGGAGGAGATGCTATCTCATTAGAGCAGAAGCATGTTAGATACTTGGAATTGAATGGGCTGCTGTGTGCAACACCTACTTCCATGGATAGATTTTAAAAGGAAATTTGGCCATGGCACACTCAACAGAAAGTTGGTCTTGGGTCAGGCTGTACATCCTGTAAGGTACAAATGCCCAGCTAATGAAATTCCACTTTATCCAAGGTCAAACAGGGGTTATAAAACTGAGCAGAACAACAACAAAAAAAGAGATGAGAACATCAGAAGGAATGAATAAAGAATATACTGCTGAAAATGGCCTCTAATGCAAGATTCATGACATTATTTGAGCAATTTAGTAGAATTCAGTGAGGTGGGCTACTGAACATGTGGAGAGAAAAGACTAAGCTGAAAAGATAACTAAATTAGAAGAAAACTAGATATGTTAGAAATGGTAATTGCCTAAACAAACAAAAAAATATATCACTGGGAGCTTCCAGCTCCTCCTTAAGATGTAGAGATCTGGAAAAAGCATCATTCTTACCCTAAAAGCACAAAAAGTTGGATGATAAACAAAATCAAAAAGTATTTGAGAATTTATGTCACAGGGTAACCAAATACACAGATATCTGTGTATAGGACAGGTACTTACAAGCAGAGGCAGAACAGGAGTGGTGGCTCCAGCGTCTGAAACCTGCAGACTCAGGAGAATTTGTACTTGCTCGCAGACTGTACTGTGCAGGCCTTCACTCGGTAGTAACAGAAAGATTGGGGCTGTAGTGCAGAGTGGAGAAAACTTCCCTCAGGGGTGCAGGCCAGGTGGAGGGGAGTGGCTGCTGTTATGGGTAAGGCAAAAGACACTACCTGGGTCCATATTCTCTAACCAAGAGCAAGCCCTGTCATCCCTGGGACACTGGAGAAAAGCCACTGCAGCGGGGGAAAGAAAAGGAAAATACCTTTTATTCCTAGGCCAATGGCAGAATTATGAAATTTATATAGAAACTAGAGGCCAGGTGCACGAAATTCAGGCACGGTGGGAGGAGGGGGAGGGAGGGGCCTGCCTGCCTGATTGCCCCTAACTGCTCACCTGCCTGCCTGATCTCCCCTAACTGCCTCTGCCTCAGCCTCCTCTGTGGCAACTTCATCTGGAAGGACGTCCGGAATGATGCCTGGAAGGTTGTCCGGATGTCTGGTCTAAGTAGCATATTATGCTTTTATTATTATAGAAAGAAATAGAATATCCAGAACAACTCTGAAAGGAAAAAATGAAGCTTTCAATCTACTTGATATTGAAGTGCACCATAAAGCTACAGTCTGAAGACAGCCTGATGTTGGCACGTAGATTACAATAGAATAAAAAGTCCAGAAATAAACCCAAAGTGATAGGGTTAATTAACTTTCAACAAAGGTTCACAATAAATTCAATGGAGAAAGGATAGTCTCTAAACTGTTACTTTTAGTACCACTGTCAGCATTAATTGACATTTATTGATTATTAATTTGCACTATGATAAACCATTTACACGAGTGTTTTCATGTACTCCTTTTTTTTAATCTTTATTGTTGAAAGTATTACATATGTCCCTCTTTTCCCCCCTTTGACCTCTTCCGGCCTGCCGCCAGCTCCCTCCCCAGGCCTTCACCACTCTATTGTCTGTGTCTATGGGTTATGCATCTATGCATACAGGTTCTTTGTGTGGGTGGGAAGAGATCACTTATAATAATTCTCTGATGTTGATATTTTAATTATTTACTTAATAGATAAGAAAACTGAAGTTTAGAAAGATCACATGTGATTCAAATCATAAAAGTAGTAATTATGTGAGTTAGAAAATATATGGGCCTAAGTTCTAAGCAAGTAAGGATTGAAGAAAAAATACGTCAAGAAAGATGGTGCAAATAATTGGATGATTTAAACACTGAAATTGGTAATATTTGAACAACTTTCATCTCATAGCTGATTTTAAACTTAAAAATAAATTTCATGATAGACAGTATCCACTGTAAAATGTACTAACATTAAACCTTCCAATTTAAAAATGGCAAATAAGATCCACTCCAATTTAAAATCACATTTTCTCTAATTTAGATTATGACTTTATAATATATATTTAATTTTCAGTACTCTTACATTTCACACTTTTCTTACCTATGTCCATATAGCTATTTTTGCAATTATTTTTTTAGATTACTATCTCAAATATTTATTAAGTTCCAGAAAAATAGCTCATTGAGATTGTTCTGGAAATATATCTAATTTATCATTCATTTGGGAAGAATGGTCTGGTTTTATTATTTGGTGTTTTCACTTAAAACTATCTTTGATTTCTCTTTGGTGTATCTCTTACAGTTATAGTTACTGCTATTTCCTATTATATTGGGTTTCTATTATTATTATTGTCACTGAAAAAAATGTGTATTATAACTTCTATGCTCTTAAAGAAGTATTATGTTAAAGACCTCTAGAAAACTAGTTTAATTATTAAAGCAATAGCAAATTGGTTTCATTTTACCATAAATTCTACAACTAGGAGCCAGTAATACAAGATTTTTGCATTGGAACACGTGGTGTTCCGCTGGGCAGGATGGTTTCCCCAGATGGATTCTTTGTCCCTTGGAGTTGAAGAATGAAACTGAGAAGGCTAAAAGGCTAATTCCAATGTAACCCTGATGTTTGGGGGGGCTAGCAATCTGAAATCTGTGCAGTAACCTAATGTACATTCTTGATAACCCTATAATTAAGTCACAGCCCCTTTCCTCCACAATCTGGTCTTACAAGACCTGTTACCAAAATGCTCACAGAGGCCATAAACCATGAACCCCTGGAGGGAGTTATCAGTGCTGGCTCTATGCCAGGCCCTTAGATATGATCTCAAGACCATCTCAACCATGGGGCTTTTGGCAAAGCCTGCGAAAGGTCTGGAAGTCCCATGCCACATTTGGGGGACAAAGAAACCAAAGGGGTATAAAGGGAGGGCTTCCACCATATTGGTTTGCTCAGACTCTGGAGGCAACTCCTCTGTGAGTCTGCCGGCATAACAAAGCTGAAACCGCAGGCTTAAAGCCGTGTAACTTCATTTCTCTAAGCATCGCTTGGGTTTCTTCAGTCTTCTACAACAAAACCACAGACAGAAGATAGTATAGCAAAGGTGGAAATTTATTGAAGAACAAGCACAGAGTCCCACATGGGGAAGGGGAACGAGTCCAAGTTCATTTTTCCACAGTTTATAAAGGCTGCAGTTCTTTGTGCCTTGGTATCCCCTCTGATCGATAGCCATTCCCCTTTAATTTGGTCACTGTAATAACTCCTGAGCTCAAAGGTCAAAACTCACATGGGCCATGTGAAGCCCTCCTCCCTCATTGTTCTCTTATTCCCTCTGGGCTTTCTTCCTCCTTCTTTATTTTGGAAATACAGACCTTTTGCTACTCCCAGTTCTCTTGTCTTATGGAAATGTAACTGCTGCCTCTCCAACTTCCTTGTCTTGTGGAAATGTACCTTTTGCAACTCTGTAGCCCTGTGCTTTTTCCATGGACCCCTTTAATTTTTAAAAATTCCCCAAACCTGCCCATTTCACCCCTAAAATTCCTATTTCACCATCACATGAAGATATTGGAACCTACATTAACTATTGGCTGAATTGTAGATGCTGCCTTTGATTTATTAGGTCATTCATAAAGTGGCTTCAAAATTCTACTATGGAACTTATCTGAGGCCTCCATTTTTATCATTTTTTTCGCATCGTGTACATGGCATAAATGCAATATATTTAAATATAAATTTAAATGCCATGTATTGAGCAACAGCCATAGCCTAGATCAGCTGTGGGCAAACTATGGCCCACGGCTGGATCCGGCCTGTTCAGCTGTTCTATCCGGCCCGCGGAGCCGAAAGAGTGGAGGGTTCTCTTGCTCTCCCCTCCGCTCCTTCACCAGTAGCAGTGTTAACATGGCAACGTCAGGAAACATGGCCGCAGCTCCTTCTTCTGAGTCCAGTTTAAGAACCCATTGTGGCCCTCGAGTCAAAAAGTTTGTCCATCCCTGGCCTAGAAGTTGCAGGTCACCGTAGCAATGCACCCGTCAGCCGGTCATGCCCAGGCTGGTGCTCACCAGTTTCTGAACCCAGCTTTGGCCCTGCCCAGGCCCCTCCCCAGCCCTGCTGGGGAAGCCTCCTGCCTGTGGCCTTTTCACAACACCATGAGGTTCACATTATTTTACCTCATTTTTTTAGTGAGAACATATTTTAAACCCTTAAAGAAAGCCAATGTTTTAAATTCTGAGAAACCTCTCCCTACATAGCACTTAAGAACATACACAAAATAACTTTTTGTAAAATATATTTTTATTGATTTTTTACAGAGAGGAAGGGAGAGGGATAGAGAGTTAGAAACATCGAACAGCTGCCTCCTGCACACCTCCTACTGGGGATGTGCCTGCAACCAAAGTATATGCCCTTGACTGGAATCGAACCTGGGACCCTTCAGTCTGCAGGCCAATGCTCTATCCACCGAGCCAAACCAGTTTTGGCAACAAAATAACTTTTAAAAATATTTCAAAGTATGTGACTTTTGCTTTTTATAGATGAATTTCTTTGGTGGGCTTTTGTGTAACATTTGTAAACTGAGCAGCATCCTATCTAATAAAAGAGAAACATAGTAATCAGCATACATCCGCTACCCTTCCTATTGGCTAATCAGGGTGATATGCAAATTAACTGCCAGCCAAGATGGTGGTGGGCAGCCAGGCAGCTTGAAACTAAGATAAGGCTTGCTTGCTTCAGTGACAGAGGAAAGCAACGTTCCCCGCCTGCCTTGCCGGCCTCTGAGCCTGCAGTTTGAAACATAGTTAAAAATATATAA
>NW_006290553.1:568630-614866 GCF_000327345.1 Myotis davidii
GGTCCCAGACTGCGAGAGGGCACAGGCCGGGCTGAGGGACCTCGCCTCCCCCCCCCCCCGAGTGAACAAATATTTGTGCACCGGGCCTCTAGTGTTCTTTATATTTTCCATTACAAAAAGCACTGGCATTTTCTCTCAACTGTATTATTTCAGCTAGAGAGAAAAGTACAGTCTATGGAAATATTTCTACAACTGCAAGGGAAGCTCAATCAAACAAAATGTGACTCTTGAAAGGCTCAAATATCTTAAGCCTTCATCTACAAAACAAAGAGAAGATGCAGTACACAGTGACACAGCTAGTTCAATCAAAGAGTTCCCTGTTTCTGCCAAAGGCATACTAAAAATGGTGTTCTCCATCTTTTAATATTTTATTATTTTTTAGGAATATTGATCTTTATGCCAAAATTAGCTTACTTAATGGCTACTTATCTAGTCATTCAGATTTAAATACAGTTTTAAAAAATATTTATACAGTTTGCCTCATTGTGCTGTGTAGTATAGCACCAGTTAGACTTTGACATTCTCAAGCTTTAAACCACGTTTACCAGGCTACCAACTGCTCCTTCAGAATGGGGTTACTGTTTCTCCCAAAAAGTGGGCTTTGGGGACTAAGCAGGACTCACTAGAGATACTTACCATGATTCCATTACAAAGACCCAAATGTGTAGGGTGGACTGTGTGTACGAGAGAGAGAGAGAGGAAGAGAGAGAGAATTGATTGGATTCAATGCAACTATAGTTAAGAATTAAAAGCCTTATACCCTAAAGTAATTTTTTTTTTGCCTTCTAGAGTGAGACTGGTTATTTTACTAAGCTATCCAAACAACAATATCTTTCTTCAGTGTGCTTAATCATGCTTTGAGGATAGTTGACAAAAAGACACTATATACATGTAATCATTGAGGTCCATGAATAAAGAAGAGATATTCATTCATTCACTTCTTTAATTATTCAATCGATACTTTAAACATCTGTGAAATACAAAGCATGATAGTAGATGTTGTCCATATTGGTGTGAACATGACAAGAGGTCAGACATTAAGCAAATAGTTCCCAAATGAATTATGCATTAGCAATTTTATAATAGTGATATGGAAGAGAAAACCAGGGTGCTATAATTCCTGTAAAAAGGGGACTTGTTATAGGACTCATTTTTTATTTCCTCTTAATAACTTGTGTGTGTGTGTGTGTGTGTGTGTGTGTGTGTGTGTGTGTGTAATCCTGAGCTCCAATCAATAAGAAGCATCTTGTTTACCATGCCAGGGGTCTATATCAGGTATGCTGGAGGAAAGGGCTGAAAAAAATCAGCATGTCTCTTTTCCTTCTCTTCTAGGATCATTCTATGACATTTCTTGAGCTGTTTGCCATTGAATAATTAAAAACTACCTTCATGTCTGGAATCTCTATCAGGATTCCCCAATTTAGTGTGTCATCTGGCAGTTAGTTAATGATCTAAGTTGGGATGACATTATTAAAAATAAATAGCAGCTTTGAAACAACTAATCTGTGTCTTGTTTCTAGACAATAACCTTGAAGCTCTGCAGACACACTTCACTCTCCCTTCCTTAGAATGACTGAAAGTAGAATGGCCTCCATGGCCATCTTCTCACAGAGTGACTTATTATACTGTTTCCAGAGCCATGGAATTTAGAGTTATGGGCAAAATAACTTTCTATGTTAAATATAATTGGGGTCTGGTATTTTGAAATGTACATATCTATATAGGTTGCTGTGAAGTTATTTTTTAGGAGGGACTTGAAATATCCTATACTAGTATAATAAAAGGCTAATATGCAAATAGACCGAACAGCATAACAACCAAACAACCGGTCATTATGACGTGCACTGACCACCAGGGGGTGTGCATGAAACATGGCAGGCATCGACAGCAGATGGCAGAGCATGGAACATGCATCAGCCACAGCGGGATGGTAGAGCAGGTGAGTTGGGGTGCCAGACAAAGGTGGGGCACTGGTCACTGTCATTGGGGTAAGCCTCTGGTGGTTACTGAAAATTCTTTGCTCCCACGCATCATGGTCCTGCCCGGCGCTCGCACCCGCTGCTGGCACCAGAACCGCTGCTCGCACCCACTGCTGGCACCAGCCCCGCTTGCACCTGCAAGCTGGTACCAGAGCTGCCACTCGCACTCCCTGCTGGCACCCGGGGCTGGTCCCAATTGCTTGGCACTGTCAGCAGGTGCAAGTGGGGCCGGCGTTGTCAACACATGGGAGCAGTGGCAGCAGGAGTGGAGCTGCTGGCAGACAGGGGACCAATGCCATGCAGGAGGGGCCAGGTGGGGGCGATGAGGATGGGCCGAGATCCACCTTAAGGCCCACAGTTCCTTTCAATGTATACGAATGCATGCACTAGGCCCCTAGTTATCTAATAAATACTGCCTTTTATTCAGGGGCAGTGGGAAAACCTTAAAATTAGATTAAAGGATTGGCTTACCTCCAAATTATGTTGTTTACAAGTCCAAAAAATATTTTTGTTTTTGTTTTCGTTTTTAAGCCAAAGAAGCTCAGTCCTTTTAAAACATTTTTTATTACATTTTTCAATCATATTACTAATTAAGACATTCTTTAACAAGAATAAAATGATAAAAATAAAATAGAAGTAAGAAAAGCAAACATTCTGTTGGACATAATTACCTTTTCTTTTTCTTCTTCTCCCTACTTCCTAAGGCTACAGCCATCAAGATTCCCTCTTGGAGGAGTGGATTTTTTCAGCTTCTTTCAGCATCTGCTAATTTTCTGAGTGTTGCCTTTCTTGGTTTCATTATGGAGCATTTAGGGAGAGAAGCATATCTGGCAGTGGCCTTTAGGCCATGACTAGCAGAGTGGTTAGAGACAAGAGAGGAAATGTTCTTGTTAGCATTGCAGCAGCTGCACATCATTCCATCCAACACTGCACTGGAAGTCTACAACTCATCCTTCTTGAAAATACACATCCACATGATTACTGAAGTGACAGATACAATTAAATCTCCAAAAGCAGCTGTCTGTTAGGAAAGGGCTGGAAAGTGATAACATGGCTATGGCCAATGATGCTGGGTTGGACGTTGTAGCTTAAAAGAAAGCAACTCATGTTTATCTAATTTTCTACTTCAAATCTTTTGTTCCTATCAAATGTGAAGATTCAACTTTTCTCACATCAGCTCTTACTGAAATATATGATTTCTTTTAAATGGCCCAACTTCTTTAAACTTGGAGTGTCCATACATCCTGTCATCAGCTGACCCTTTGAGGATGCCTGGAACTAGTTTACTCATGCCTGAGACATAGGATTTGACCATGCAGTTACCTCATTTTATTTCATGTTTAAATCCATTGACCTCCTGTTAGTTTCAGTGTATGGATTAAACATGAAACTAGCCCTAGCTGGTTTGGCTCAGTAGATAGAACATTGACCTGCAGACTGAAGGGTCCCAGGTTCAATTCCAGTCAAGGGCACATGCCTGGGTTGTGGGCTCAATCCCCAGTAGGGGGCGTGCAGGAGGCAGACAATCAATGATTCTCTCTCATCATTGATGTTTCTATCTCTCTCTCCCTCTCCTTTCCTCTCTGAAATCAATAAAACTATATTAAAAATGAATAAATAAATAAACATGAAATTAAACATTTCTCTGGAATAGATAGGTTAAAAATGCCCTTGAAAATGTGTTATGTCTTTAGAAAACCTTGCCAGATACTTAACCAACTTTTTTACTTATTTTGCTTTTAAATCCATTCACAAGTTACCACTGTTACCCTTCTTACTCTAATAATTCCCTTAGTTATTTTCATGATGAAGAATCATCTAAAAGAGTTCCTGGCACATAGTAGGTATTTGATGAATGAGAGGTATAGCATTGCAAAGTGGAATTTTACTTTCAGGTAGAGCTGGCTGACAAAATAACTCCATGGCTTGTTAGCTATGTGATCTAAGCTATATTTTCTAGCCTTTCTGAGCATCAATTTCCTCTATGTGTAGGAAATAAAACCTAACTTGCCATGATAACTTAAGGATTGGAGGTAATATCCCCAGCAAAAATGGAGTGCTCTGTAAATCATGGTGAGATCATCATTCCCATCATCATTCTTACCTGCTCACTTCAGAAGCCTGAAATCTTTGCATTGACTGTTAAGAATGTGTTTTCTTAGTATTACACACAACAGATGGAATGTTAAACTCAGAGCTTCAGTTGGAGTTTGAAACAACTAAAATCAGTGGAGGGGGAAAAACAAAGAAACAAAAAGACAAACTCAACAACACAAAAGCTATGGTACAATTATTATGGGCCAAACCCCTGGAGAGAGACATCCTGGCCATCAGTGGGATCTCTAGCCCCAGTGGTATGATTCTAAGCCAGATGTGTCATGCTTAAAGTCTCTGTCTTTTATTCTTAAACAAAACAGAATATTTCTTTATTAATTCACCAAATATTTGTGACTACTACACACAAGGTCTGTTTCATGGCCTGGAAACACAGGGTAGAAAATATCCGCATGGATTTAACATGGAGAGATTAAGAAATAATAAAAAACAAAATACATGCTTAGCTTCTTTGTTTTATCATTAAAACTATGAAAGAAAATTACAGAATGCCATGACAACACTTAATGATCACCCAATCTAGCCAAGGAAAGCACTATGTAAAATAACAGTACTTTCTGCAATATAGTTATGAGAGTTAACTGTTTCAATGCATGAAGGTTAATAAGGATTAGCTGTTACACAGCACTTAGCAAGATGACCTGTCACAAAATAAGAGCTTAGTAATTGTTTATTATTAATGTTATATTTATTGAGGTCCTAATGGATAGATTTCACAGGATGAAAACTCTTAAAAAATTTTAAAAAGATGAGTTATGTTGCAAACCCAATCCCCTTGGGATTATACAATTCCACTGAAGATGCACTAGGTCAGCCCTAGCCAGTTTGGCTCAGTGGATAGAGTGTCAGCCTGTGGACTGAAGTGTCCCAGGTTCGACTCTGGCCAAGGTTATATGTCCAGGTTGCGGGCTCAACCCCCAGTAGGGGGTGTGCAGGAGACAGCCAATCAATGATTCTCTCTCATCATTTATGTTTCTATTTCTCTCTCCCTCTCCCTTCTTCCCTGAAATCAACAAAAGTATATTTTCTTTAAAAATGCAATAGGTCATGTAAATATGGGATTAAATGCCTATGCAATTCATATAAGGAAAAATATCAATTTAGTCTGGAGTGCTTGGAAAAGGATCCCAAAGGAGATAGAATTTAATTTAGCTCCTGAAATAAGAGTAGATTTTGTATAGGTGGAGATTAAAAGAAGGGGTTAATATTAATGGGAACCTTCTCTCTTTATTGTCTATATAGGTGAGGTAAATTTTAATATATCACTTGGTAAGTGATTCAAAATTGGTGTCGCAGTTTAGTGATGTCATCAGTGACTGAGGTTCTTTACATATTCCTTCATCATTTTTTTAAAAAATGTATTTTTATTTATTTCAGAGGGGAAAGGAGAGGGAGAGAGAGATAGAAACATCACTGATGAGAGAGAATCATTGATCGGTTACCTCCTGCATGCCCCCTATTGGCAATAGAGCCTGCAACCTGGGCATGTGCCCTGACCAGGAATCAAACCATGACCTCCTGGTTCATAGGTCGACGTTCAAACATTGAGCCACCCCGGCCGTGTTCCTTCATCATTTTGAGAGTGTTTGAGATAGCTCCCAAACAAGAAATCAAGCATATGCAAGTACCCTTAAAGCTAAAGCCAGGGGAAGAATGGTTTTATCCCACCAGCCATTCTATTTAATCAGAGAGGAAAATGCTTTCCATACTCACCCCACCAGTCTTCTCACATGTCATTGGACAAAAAAAAAAAAAAAGGATTTCATGCTCATGCAGTATTTGATGATGAAGAAGAAGAGTATCATGATGGCTTAGCTGGATTATGATTCACCTCCTTAGCAAGGCATCTGGTGTTTAACAACAACAACCAAGAGTTCTTCTATACAAAGATGGTAGGAAAAATGACTTTTATGAAGGCAACTAGCAGCCATACTTTCTCTTCTTCATCCTTTATATATAAATTCTCCTCTCACATTCACCTCTTTTAAGGTCCCAAAGAAGAGTTCATTCTCAATGTATCATATGTCTGTTACCCATACACTGACTATGCTTTCTCCTCTAAGAAAGATTTAGACTTTCTACTGCTTCATCTAGAACCCTGAAGGCATGATCAGCTAGAGTTCTTTCAGGTACATGATGTTACATAGAAATAGTCTGAGAGATGGCACACATGAGTGGAGCCCAGAGAACCTTTTATTGAGGTATGAGATAAAGCCATGGACAAGAGTGTCCAACTGCTCTAGACTTAGATTCAGAGCCTTTCCTAAAGAGTGATAATTAAGCAGCTTATGGCTGTCAGTGGGCACACACTAAAAATTACCAAAGCAATACATGGAGAATAAAATTTGCATTTGTCCTGCAAAAACATTGGTCATTAGGTATTCAAACTCCTTTCATTTATAACAGATTACCACTCAGTACAATATTTGTGCATGTCATGAAGTACGAGTTTATTTTTCTGCAAGTCTTGTAGTATGTTATAGGAAATCCCATACTTCTATGTTTTGTCTTCACGTTGTGCTGCTTGTACAGCAAATCCATCTATTCACAACATCAAATGTTTAAAAGGTCTATTTGTAACACAAGAAATGTTATTCCCCTGACCCTCTACTCTGAGGTTGTTTCAGCACACAGTACAACATATGGTACAGAAAAGACCTGATCAATTGAGTCAAGCAGGGAGCATGGAAGGAGGAATTCCCAGGCAACACACAAATGTAACTGTGATGGAAGAAGCAGAGAAATAGAAATGCGAAATCTCGAGCTTTCTGCAGAGAAGGGAGATCTAAAAGTTGTTAGAAAAAAAAGATTTAAGAATTAGATACAAAAAAGGAAGAGAAAAGGTTTAGCAATGTATAGAAACGAAGTGAATTCAGGTCTTGTTGAGTTATATCTGCAGCCCGCATGTTTCTCCTGTAGCCTCCCATTACCAACCACAAAAAACCTCCAGTTCCTTCTAATTTCAATATTTTATATGTTTCCTAGGAAGCCAAATGCTCAACATCTAAAATCCTGGCCAGGAGTGCCATGGGATGCAAGGGAAGGGATGGCCCTGAAGTGTGAGCTGAGCTCAGTGAGACAAGAGTATCCAGAGCTGAGTCAGTAGTCTTTGCTTTTTGCCCTTCTCTTTTGAAGTATTTCATCTGCCCAGACAATGTTTGTCACCAGGAACTCAGTGCTTTCATGCTGTCCTTTCCCATTCACCCCCAAGTTTGATTTGATAGAAACAGAGGCAATTGGCCTTCCTGTTACAATTTTCATTGCAGATATGAGAGATATTCTTATCTCTCTCTCTCTCTCTCTCTCTCTCTCTCTCTCTAATAATTTATTTTAAGTACATAGGAAAAATGCTAAACAACTGTCTTCAGGACTCAAGAGAAAATTACTAGATGAGGCCCAACAAATTCTAATTTATTTTCCAAAAAAAACCACAACATTTGTCAACAAATAATAAAAATACAACTGACATTTGGTTCTGTGGCAGTGTGATAAAGAGCATGGTGCTTTAGGACACTTTCTTGCTAGACTGGGGGTGGGGAACCTTTTTTCTGCCAAGGACCATTTGGATATTTATGACATCATTCCCAGGCCATACAAAATTATCAACTTAAAAATTAGCCTGCTATATTTGGCCAAACATTTCATTAACTCACCCCAATGCCTTGGCAGGGCCAAACCAAATGATTTCAAGTGCTGTATTCAGCCCGTGGGCTGGATGTTCCCCACCCCTTTGCTAGATGATCCAAAGCATGGTGTGAGGAGAGATGAAGAGACAGGAGCCCCCAGGCTCCTTGCAGGCTAGCTTGGGTCAGCATCCCAGGGGTAGCCATGATGTCCTGGGGCTCTTTGTTTATAAACAAAGGCTTTTCCCTAATAATACTAATTTAGGGGAATTCTTTGGAACAACTTTTAAAACCAGTTTACACATACAAACAATACTGAGATAATTATTTGAAGGTCACATATTATTACAGTGATTCTCAAAAGGTGGTCCCTAGGCCAGCCAGTTTGAAGTGCAAATTTTCAGGTCTTACCCAGATCTACTCACCAGAGCCTCTGAGGTGAGAGTCAACCAAGGCCTCCAGGTGATTTTGATGCTGCTGGTCAGATTAAAGTGGCTCCTGAAGGTGAAACGTTCTGACCATTAAGGTTTTCAGAGAAAAATATGCTGCAGAATAAAGGTAATTAAAAAAAAAAAAAGACCAGGACCATAGGACCAGCACAAAGAGGTAATTTATTATTTTGCTTTTAATCCTCATCCAAGGATATTTTTTCCAGTGAGTTTTAGAGAGAGTCGATGTGGGGAGGAGGAGAGAAAGAGAGAGAGAAACATCAATGTGTCTAAACTTATGGATCAGTTGCCTCCTGCATGCGCCCTAACCAGGGCCAGGGAATGAATCTGCAACCCAGGCACATGCCTTTGACTGGGAATCAAACACACAATCCTTCAGTATATTGGCTGATGCTCTACCATTGAGTCACACCAACCAGGGCTCAAACAGGTAATTTAGGAGGAGATAGCACATATTTTAATAAATATATACTCAGTCTTACAGCATTCTTAGGGTGAAATCTGTAACCTTATAATTCAAATTTATTTGAAATTAATACATATTTCTCTTTTCTGAATTACTTTCTGTCTTTTCTCCATAATATGTGCAGAAAAAAAGCCATAAAACTGCAAGCATGTCAGCAGCAAAAATACCTCCTTTCATACATCATCGTTGATCCTAAGAACAGTTTTCATCCCCGTTACTTTATCATTCTGCCTCCTTAATAATGCTGCTAACCACAGAAACTAATAAGCACAAACTCCTCCAACTGGCAGGGTGACATTTCCCCTTCCCCAGCACATGGAACCCCGTGGGCAGCACTCCAGGTGGACATGGTTGTGGCTTAAAGAGGAGCAGTGCTAGCTTTTTAGGCCCTAATTGGTCATTTCTATTAAAAAGTTATTTTACTAATAAAGAATCTCATCTGCATTTCTTAATTTTAAAATGACTGCTTTATTGTTAAAGGAACAACTGACTTATTTGGAAATCCATTTTTAGATCTATTACTCCTTTCAGACACACAAATTTAGGATAATGGAAAGGAAGGCAATTGTGGTTTGGGTAAATGAGTGAATTCACAGCAATATTACATGAGCAAAAAGATTTTTGTGTTAACACAGTGGTTAGAATTCTAAATTGCTCTGAAGTTCTTTTCTATCAATTTATATTCAGACAACAAAAATCCTGTGTAAACCCGGTACAGATCTCTTAGCTCCTGTGTCAGCAGTTCTCCAAACTCAGATTAACCGTCAAAGAGACTCTCTCCTGACATCTGCGTTTATGTGATGCAAGCAAGACAAAGACAATCTACTAACCAGCAGGAACTGCACATACATTTCTTGTCATTACCAGATAGATTATTGCCACCTCAAAGAAATGCAAAGCATTTTTCTTTAACTGAACAAAAGTCTAGTCACACTGAATAAACTTTTGAAATGAAGAAGTGATATATTTTTATGGCAAGTCTTTTAGACTTTATTTCAATTTTTTAGTTTTTAAATACTCGACTCTCCAGTGTCCAGGTGCTAGGAGAGAAATTTACTGTGAATTCTCACTTACCCTTTGTTAAATTGTAATAGGTGGCAGGCAGAGAGAATATGTTTGCTCTGTGGGAGGAATGGGAAGAATATACAAGACGCAGAGATTTTAACTGGTAAAAGGATCAGACCTTTGTCTTCCTCATTCCAACCAAGTGTTTTCTCATTAGGAAATCAGGAGGTAGCCTCCTCTCACATCAGACATGCCTTCATCACTGACAAAATCCAAGATACTTGTTCTACTTTTACTCTAAGAGAGAGAGAGAGAGAGAGAGAGAGAGAGAGAGAGAGAGAGAGAGAGAGAGAGATGCTAAAGAGAATAGGATGACAGCTACAAAGCCGTTCAGGAAGAGTCTGCTGTCAGGCATGCCTAAAACAGATTTCTCAGATGCTACATTGTTCCTCCTTACCCTAGGAAAATGGACCCATCCAGTTATTCCACAGAGAAATGTTAAGTTATCAACTGGAATAACCTGGGTGTTGTGCCAAGGCATTGGTAAATTATATATAGTCACACACCACTTAATGATGAGAATAGGTTCTGAGAAATGCTTCATTAAGTGATTTTGTCATTGTGCAAATATCAAAGAGTGCACTTACACAAATCTAGATGGTATGGCCTACTGTACACACCTAGGCTACATGGCATAGCCTATTGCTCCTAGGTTGCAAAGCCACATAGCATGTTCCTGTATAAAACAACATGAGGTTAAATCAAGCACAAGAGAAAATAATACAATTAAGAGACACTGTAAACACAAGATGTATGTGGCTGCTGCCGGCATAATGTGGCATACCATTTACAGTAAACTTTAAAAAAATAATTAGGAAGCGTGCATTCTAAAATAATGATAAAAGTGTAGTAAGTGCATTAACAGTCATTTATTATTATCAAGTATTATGTACTATACATAATTGTATATGCTATATTTTTATACCACTGGCAGCAAAGTAGGTTTATTTACACCAGCTTCACCACAAACATGTGAGTAATGCATTTCCACTACAGTGTTACCATGGCTATCATGTCATTAAACCATAGGAATTTTTCGGCTCCATTTCATCTTGTAGGACCATAGTCATATATGCTGCCCATCACTGAATGTCATTATGCAGCACATGACTGTATTTAAAATAAATCATTGGCTACAATAATGAAATGACCTTGAGAATCTTTTGTCTTTAGATGTGGCCTAGCAAGAAACCAAGGGTTAATCTTACTTTCAAACTTCAGTCAGGAAGTACTGGTTAGTATTGGTTGTCTAGGTCCTCATGTTAAGAGAGTCTGAGCTCCATCAAGCTAGCAGTAATGAAGTACTTTTAAATCAGGGATATCTGTCACGGATGGCAGAGGGGGAGTGGTCTTGTGCCAGGGACTAGTATTCCTAATGGGAAGAGAAGATTCTATTTAACTGGCACTCAGATGTCAAATGAACATCTCAACTCACCCTGTCATAACTGAACTTCTCATCCTCTCCCCAGCCTCTGACTTTTGCAATCTCCCCTGTGCCAGTTGAAGACAGCCTCATCTTTCAGCTGCTCAGGCCAGAGACCTCGGAGGCGTGTCTTCCTTCCATCCCTGGCAGCAAATCTCTGAGGACATTCAGTTGACACAACTTTCCAAATAAATCCAGGACCCACTGATACCACTCTGATAATAGCTACTGCCATCTCTTCTAGGAAACCTAGGGACTCTCTTCATCTCAACATACACACACAGTCTACTTGCAACAAAAAAATTACTATGAATCTTTAAAAAAATATGTCAGATTATGTCTTATTCCTTGTTCTTTTGCCTATAGTACCCTTTGCACTGGCCGTTCACTCATCTGGAGTGTCTGTCCCTCTGTTTCATGTGTCTGCAAGGTGAACACACTCTGCACTTTCAAGTCCTTGTTCAAATTTCTCCTCAGTGAGCTCCACTATGACCCCTCTGCAATCTCACTTAAAAGCACCCTAATCCTCTTTAACCTGATCTAGTTTTTAATAGTATTACTATATTAACACACCATATAATTTACTTATTCACTACTAGAGGCCCGGTGCACAAAATTTGTGCACAGGTTGGGTCCCTAGGCTTGGCTGGCGATCAGGACCAATTGGGGTCAGGCCAATCACATCCGGGCCAATCAGGGCCTGAAGGGCCTGGCGGGGTCGGGAGAGGAGGTGATGGTCGCTGGGCTGGGAGCAGAAGGAACGGATGCCAGATGCTGACCACCCTCAGCAACCCACCATCACATGGTTCCTGCCCCCCTTCTTCCCTTGCTGCTGTGCCACCACTGTGGCCCCTCCCCCTGGCTGGCAAACCTCCTTCAATCCCTCCCAGGGGCCATGGGAGGTTGGCCACCAGCCCTGAGGTGGGAGCCAGCCCTCAGCCCCCCTGGGAAAGGGGCTGCATCTGCTACCACCCACCTCTGTTTCCCCTTCCCAGCCTGGGGCCTGACCCAATCAGGCAATCTGGGCCTGCCAGCCAGGGAGAAGGACCACAGGAGGTTGGCCATCTGGGGGAGGTTGGCTGTTGGAAAGCACTGACCACCAGGGGGCAGCTCCTGCATTCAGCGTCTGTCTCCTGGTGGTCAGTGTGCATCATAGCAACCAGTCATTCTGGTCATTCCGGTCATTCTGTTTGTTTGGTTGTAACAGTGTCTTAGGCTTTTATATATATTGATGTTATTTTGTTTTGTTTGTTGCCTCCCTCTTTCACTAGAATGTATGCTTCACAGTGATGGGAACTTGGGGCTATTGTGTTTACTAATGAATCTCAAGTGCCTGGAAAGTGTGCCATCAGATATTAGGCATTTCATAAGGCTATTCTGTATATTAAAAATGGAATGTTGAATACACATACAAACATAAAGACAGATGTCTAGATTTTAGTGATAATTATTTTTAGTTGGTTCTCCCTATCCAGTTTATAAAACTGCTTGAAGAAATAAAACCTTAGACTCATGGAATGATCTACATAAGTGCTTCAAATAAAATAATTGAAGAAAGATATTTCATTAAACCCTTGAATTTCTACAGCTGCCTAAAATGAATTATTCTCCTCTAAGGAGCTTATTAAATGATGAGTCAATTTCCTATTTTTCTAAAATGCTTTCTCCCAAACTTTTATTGTGGCATATGTTTTTAATCCATAGTTATAATAACAGAGTTATTAAATTAAATGAGTTCATTTAAAATAATTATCTGAAGTATATGAAAACTATATTTTCATCCAGTTGGTTCCAGACTGCATTCTTTATTCAATTTATGTTGATGATCAAATTCCCCTTTGCTGTGATCTAACCACCTTCTAGCTCCACGGAACTTTCCAGCAGACTCTAAGAAAGAGCTACTTAAAAAGAAAGAATCTCATTTAAAATTAGCTGAATTGTGTTGTGTTCGATGATTATGGTGTTTTTTAATACCTACTCTGGAAACTGGCCTTTCTAAAACCATATTATTTTCATAGAATTTGCCTAACAGTGATGCAATTAGGCATAACGAGCAGAAGACTGCCAGAAGACCTTTGTAACACACTGGGGAAGTTATAGCAAGGTTAAACTCCAAGCCCAGGATCACTCTAAATCAAGGGACACATTCCAAAGGTAAGTCACTTGCCCCACTTTTTCCCTGGAAAAAGTCAGGTACAGGCTCCTTAGCCATTAGCAAAAGCCCCCTTGTGGCCATAGCATGAATGACCATGTGGACCTTCAGTACTGGTATGAGCTTGCTCAGGGTTCAGTAGCAATACTTGCACCTAATTAATCATGGATTTTGGCATGCAGTGTAACCATAGTGACGGGAAAACTTAATGTACTCAATCAGCAAATATTATTAACAATTTTTAACAATAATGTGGGCCCATCCACAGCTAATTAGAATAGCTTTTATAAAAACAGGATCTAGACATAGACTCCACCTACGAGGATAGGAGTCACACCTATTTGCAGAATACTGTGAGGATTAAATGTGAAGCACCTAGCACAGTGGTGGATGTGTAAATGCTTAACAAATGTCTACTATTAATATTACCTCACTCTTACTTCCAGTCAGTAAAAAAGTGCTTTCTCAGAAAACCCTCTGAACTGGAGCCTCCTCATAAAAAACCAGAAATTTTTGGATCAACTGAAATTCATGACAAACTGGTTTCCAATTTAGAAACCAAAAATGTATTTGCTTTTGGGGCAAAATCCATTACATTTTTTTTTAAATATATTTTATTGATTTTTCACAGAGAGGAAGGGAGAGAGACAGAGAGTCAGAAACATCGATGAGAGAGAAACATCGATTAGCTGCCTCCTGCACATCTCCTACTGGGGGTGTGCCCGCAACCCAGGTACATGCCCCTGACCGGAATCGAACCTGGGACCTTTCAGTCCGCAGGCCGACGCTCTATCCACTGAGCCAAACCGGTTTCGGCCATTTTTTTTTTATTAATGAAACCTTATCTGGATCAAATAAAGTTGCTAGAACCTAATAGGTTAGGCAGTGTCTATAGTCACATTGGCTGGTGCTATCAAAAAATTATGCATCTTATCATAAGAAGGTAAATTACTCTCTTTTTTATCTCACTTAAATTTATTAGGCACTAAAAATGTCATAACTAAATGTCCAGGCCCATTTAGCACTTTCATTTATTTTATTTTAAGATTATACTAATTATACTGATTTCAACACAAGTTAAGATTGCTATATTGTTGATGAAGTAATAAAAATCAATCTGAAATCTAGGTATGATTTAAAAAAAATACACATATCAATGTTGGAATGAGCACCTAGATATAAGAGATTAATATCTTTCAACTCCTGACATATCAAATTATTCACATCTTTATTGCCTTTTTAGATACTCCCTTAAAGCTAAGGCATGCTTGATAAGTGAGAATAATATATGTGATAGAATGAAATAACTCACATGCGCATTTCTCACTCCGTAGCCTATGATTTTGCTAGCCTCAATCCACCAAACTTTTACAAAGGAATAACATGCACTAAGTTCTGAGCTAAAGGGACTCTGGAAACACAGACATGAGTAAGAGGCGGTCCCTGCCATCAAGGAGATGAAAGAAACATGCAAAGAAATGATTTAAATTGCCAGTGGCATCTGCAGTTGAAGCAATATTTACAGAGTGCATAGGCTGTAAAATGGTTCTCTGTGTGAGAAGGACAAGGGCATTTGGGCAGAAAAAAAAAGATGGTTCATGAGAAGAATGAGATGATTTTCAAGAGATAAGAAATGAGAGTAGCATATACAAATTAACAGTAATAGGAAACAGTACATTCAGGGTCTTGAATGCTCTGTTTGGCTGGGACATAGCTTGGTGTTTTTGCCATCATCATACTTTTGGATTTTGACCTAACTCAAGTAATTATTTTGATTCCTAGTTCTGGAATGTTCCCAGAATATCACTTCATTAAGTCCTGTTACTTTACACCCAAAGAGAGTACCTAAAACAGAGCATAAACAAATTCCAATGTTCACCCCAAAACAAACATCACTATTGCAAGATATTCCCCTAAATCATTTTCTGCAGCTTTAAAAATTTGAACAGACATTTGTTCTGTTTCTCTCTGAGAAGTACTATAAGATTGCAGAGGTGGGGTATGGAGGTGGAAAAGGGTATAAAGAGGATAAATGGTGATGGAAAAATTAAATTAAAGTAAAATACATTTTGTTTTAAAAATAAGCTTATTTCCTCTTTCTCCCAGTCACATCTACATTGAATTCTACATTAAATTTTTTCCCCACTGAATGCTGAATAAATCAAGTGGTTGTGGGCAAAGGAGTAGGGTATTCTGGATAGGGAAAGTAGTTTGCACGAAGTTCTTTTCTCTATATGTTCATCTTCTTATCTTCAGGGTAACTTCAGTAGGACCTAAACTTCACTTTTTTAGAAAGAGAAAAAAGAAAGAAGGAAGGTAGGGATAAAGGGAGGAAGAAGAGTAGCTTAGGGTTAATGAAGAAGTTTGGGCCCCACAGAGAGAAAACTGAAATGTGGGAACCAAAGCATTAGCACTTCAGAAGCCCTAAATGACAAGGGAAAAGGTTAACTGTCCCCACTAGTCCTCAGAGCCTGTCCTGGCCATGGTGGGCCTGAGTACTAGAGCAAATTCATATACTTTCATAAACCCCATGTTTCCCAACTTTGGAGGCACAAGGAGTTAACATCATAAGATAAAAGATCACAGCCTCAAAGATGTCAGAAGCTGTAGAGGCAGAAATGATACACATTTTTAAAATGACTCATGTGTAACAGATTAAAAATTGGTTGGAAGCAACCAAGCTGTCCTTCAGTAAATGAATGACTAAATAAACTGTGGTGCATTCAGACAGTGGTATATTATTCAGTGCTAAAAAAGAAATGAGACATCAAGCCATGCAAAGTCATGGAGGAACCTTAAGGCATATTACTAAGTGGAAGGAACAATCTAAAAAGGCTGCATTCTGCATGATTCCAACCATATGACATTCTGGGAAAGGCAAAACTATAGGGAGAATGAAAAGACCACTGGTGGGTGGGGAAGAGAGGAATAGGCAGAGCACAGGAACTTTAAGAGAGTGTAAATATTCTGTATGATATTACAATGATGTAAGTATGTCATGTACATTTGTCCAAACCCATAGAACATACAACATCAAGAGTGAATGCTGCCCTGCAAGTGTGCCTTGGTGCTTGAGCGTCAACCTATGAACCAGGAGGTCATGGATTGATTCCTGGTCAGGAAACATGCCTGGGTTGAGGGCTTGACACGCAGTGTGGGAGTGCAGGAGGCAGCCAATCAATGATTCTCTCTCATCATTGATGTTTCTATCTCTCTCTCCCTCTCCCTTTCTCTCTGAAATAAATAAAAACATATATTTTAAAAAAGAATGAATGCTAAGGTGAGCTATGGACTTTGGGTGGTTATAATGCTTCACTGTAGGTTAATCCTTATCAGGACTGGGTGAGATGGGCCAGACATGCCTTGGAGCCCTCCTGTGATCCCTTCCTGGCCCTGATCGTACACCGGTGGGGTCTCTTGGCCTGGCCTGCACCCTCATAAGCAGGAAAGACTTTAGAAAATTTAGGCCACATATTTTAGAGCAACAGAGATATGGAAATAATAATTTAAATATATTTCATGGCTATTATTTGGAAAAAGCAGGAGGATATTAGTTACATTTGATCCTCTTGAAGTGGCTATTACCCTGCCTATGATTCCAGTGAGAAGAATGAGACACAAAGAAGAACTTTGTTCCTCATCAAGCAGACAGGAAATAGCAGAGCTAAATCAGAACCTAGTTTATCTGACCTCAAAGCCTCTGCTATTTAAAAATAAGATATGGAGGCTCAGCTGTTACTGAGTTTATACTTTAGAGTCCAAAGACATGATACCATCAGTCCCCAAAACAGTAGCAAAAAGAATACTCTTAATTCCTTTCAAGGCCCCCAAATTTAACAGATGTCCAGTTGAATTTTCATCTCAGATAGGAATGAATATTTTTAGAATAGATAAGTAACAAATATTTTATATTATTTATGTATTATTTATCTGAAATGTAAATTTAACTGGGTGTCCTTTATTTTATCTGGCCAACCATACTCAATACACTAAATTGTGGTGTTCCTGGGATTCATTTGTATTAACCATATTCAAAATGAAGCTAAGTCAGAGTCAATATTCTAGTGCATATGACTATTTTCTGAAAGCATTAGCTAATAGCTATGTGATCTAGACTGTTTTCACTGAAGCGGCCCACAGATAGGTTCAGAATTTTCTCTGAATTGTTGAGTAGGTCTACAAAACAGAACATATACTGAAAAAGCCTTCACAGAAGCTTTACTTATCCTGTGTACTCATTCTAAACTATTCTGAGGATCCTCTAGCATGTGATTCACTCTGAAAACAGAAACAAGGGAAATACTTGGTGTTTACTGAGACCAGTGTTTGTCAACTCATACCTAGCAACCACCATCGCTTTATCCCACACTGAACCCAGCTCCTTCTTAACATTCTGGATAAAAGATGAAATCATGTATCTAACAGACACTATAACAATAGGGAAACTTGATGCTTTTGGAATCTAAAATTACTATGTCTGACATGTAATTAGAAAACTGAGGTTCATACTGATTTCCTAAAAGGTAAGAATGTCTGATGTACTCAAAATCCTGATTTAGATCTGATGCAGTCAGCTTCTTTATTTTTATCTCCCTGGAGTGTTGGGGTCTGAATAACTGAAAGAAGGGTTGAAATATTCCAGAATCACCACAACAGCCATGAACATGAATTCCCTGGGTGGGTGACTGTGTAAGTCAGCTACATTCCCAACTTGGTCCCCCCTTCCAATTGGTATAAGATCATGTGCAAGGAGAAGCTTAGTTAGCAAGGAAGTGAAACCTTCCACCAACAACCATGTGAGTGAATCTGAAGGTAGAATTTCCAAACCCAGTCAGTTCTTCAGATGAATGGTGCCCCGATCATTAGCTTGACCAGAGCCTCATGAGAAACTGTGTCAGAACCATCTGAAATTGCTTCTAGATTCCTGGCCCCAGAAACTGTGAAATAACACTCTTTTGCTCTTTTAACTTGCTATTATTTGGATAAATTTCTTATACATCAAATTATACAAATAACACAGAGACAGAGCTGTTACCAGAGCATAATGCTTTTGCTGAGGAGCTAGCGATTTCTTAAGAAAAGAGTGGAATATCTATTGTTTGTTGCTAAATTTTCACAACAGGCCTGAGCAATAATATTAAGTTGAAATTATTAGCTTAAGTAATTCAATTATCAGTTCAAATCAGTTCAAAGTTGAAATTGGCTCATTATTCAGCTATATAAGGAATAGATAGCACTGATGGTACTTTTTTTTACCAACAATCCTTGGCCACAGTTAGCATTTTTGACTACTTACTCAGGCTCAACCTAATCAGGTCTGACCTCAAATGCACCTCTCCTCTTCTGGGTGGATAAACATTTCTTACGCATGGCAGCTCTTGCAAACACAGTATACACGAGTGGATTGGATTCTTCATATTGTGATAACAAAACCAAGATCTGAGGACATAAAAATAGATTATACTTTACAGACCCAGAACTATTTACATAGTAATCTTTTCAGGTAGATCAGTATTTTAATTCTGGCTTTACACTGTGAGGAAATACACTAACAGGTTGCTCTCAGGTCATTAAAAATATACAAGGCTTAGACAAGCATAAAAATAAAAGTAGAGATAAATTTATGCTGAGTCCAAGTGGCATTATGTCAAATTGGCGAACAGGTGAGAAAAAAACTCACAAAAGTAGATTTGTATGAGCTCTGAGAGACTTCGAGCCATATGCAAAGCTTGCCATGACTTCTAGACGGAGAAAAGGGACGGAATACAAATGCATTTGGAAAAAGAGTGAGCTAACTCCTTATAGAGAAAACTTGCTAGAGAAAGAAGAATCAGAGCCAAAGGAATCAGATGCAGTACCAGTGCCATGGTTCTCAAGAGAAGGGGCTACAGTGATTACAACTCTGAGTCTTCATTCATATTGTCTTCCTGGCAACTCCAGCTTGGCTTCACTATTGGGTCCCATAGATAACTGAGAGGGCTTAAATAAAGCATAAAATGACTGAATCACTAAAAACTCTTTCAGATATTGGGAACATTGACTTGGGACTCATTTAGCCCAGTAGAGAGTCAGTGTTCTACCAGTGCATCCAGCGAGGGTCCAGTGACACCCGGTGCTGAGCACAGCATGTGCTTGCACCACTGATGTGTCTGCTGGAGAAACCCTCTGGAGTGCCTTGGTGCCCAGCGTGCAGTGTGGCCCCCAGCAGAAGGGGCCATTTTGTGAGCAAATATAAAGCAACCTCTGGAGACTCTGAGAAACAGTTTGGAAGTGGGGCCTTTGCAAAAGGGAGGCAAAGGCTAGTGAAATCTGAATTACACTTGCCACTGTCAAGGGAGTCATAGGTGTTACGATTGATTAAAGTTGGAGAATCACACGTATATGAAGATTAAGTATGCTGGAATTAATTTGCAAATAGTTGCAAAACTGGCTTATTCTATGAGCGGCAAAGAGAAATCAATTGCATTTATGCTAGACAAAATCCATTTGCATGATTCTGGAGAGCAATCATCTGCATCATTGAGGTATAAACAACACGATAAACTAAACATACTTAAAGCTTACAATTGCATTCGATTTGACATATGTATGTAACCACAAATCATCACCACAGCCAAGATAGTGGACATATACATCATTCTCAGGAGTTTTCTGTTAATACCGTTCCCCCTCTTTATGCCCTTTCCCAATCCCCAGGGACCACTGATCTGCTTTCTATCATTACAGATTAGTCTATATTTTTTAGAGTTTCATATAAGTAGAGTCATACAGTATATACTTCTCTTCTTGAGTGGAGAGTTTGTCTCCTTTCACTTAGAATAATTATTTTGACATTTATCCATGTTGCATATATTAGTAAAAAGTCTCTATCTTAAAAGTTGGCTTTAAGGATCTCTAATCTGTCCAACAAGGATTTGGGGATGTGGCCCTAACTCTTTTGCTAGCAGCTATTGTGATTTTGATGTGTAACCTCTCTGGCTATGACTCTCTTCATTGAAAATATCAGTGTTTGTAGCAAATGGTCTCCAGCATGAATTAATCCATTAGCCTATTTCTTGCTACTGGATGTACAAAATTTTGAGGAGAATTTCTAGTTACCCCCATCCCCTTTTAAGTACTATATCTGATTTGATTATTAACTCAGATTTTCTAAGGGTATATTTGTTTTCACTGGTATAGGACAAAGATATTATTTCTGAATTAGGAAATCCCCTGAGAATCATCTACATAGACTCAATGAGTACACAACTATATGTCTCCCACAGATAAGCCAACATTTCAAACTTATCAAGATTGCTCTCTTGTAGTTTCCCTGTATCACTGCTTTCTGAACATAATAACATCATTGTTACTCATTGTAATTATACCTAATCTGAAAGCTGGTGATTATTTTTCCTTATTTATTCTTGATTTTTATCTTTTATATATTTTTCTTTTTTATAAATATTTTTTTTATTTTCAGAGAGAGAGAGAGACTTCCATAAGAAAGTGAAACATCTATCAGTTGCCTCCTGCATTCCCTCCCACCCCCAGCACGAGGGATCAAGCCTAAAACCTTGGGCATGTGCCCTGACTGGGAATTGAACTGGCAACCTTTTAATGAATAAGATGATGTCCAACCAACTGAGCCACACCGGCCAGGGCTCATTTTTTCTGTTTTAATTAACCTCCCCATCTGCAATATGTTTAAAACTTATAATAACCTTCTTATAAAAGCCCTGATTTTAAGAGGACATATGTATGTATATGACTAGAGAAGATCCACTACTGAAATCTCATTCTAGCACTTAGCTTCTATTCAAACCAACCACGCCTTCAAGTATCTTTATCTCTCTCATTTCAAAAGAGCCATATAAAAGAAATTCCCTTTTTAATAATTTGGTCATGCTTCCTGAACTCTTTTCAAAGGACCATATTCTAATCTGCTAGCACTAAAGTAACAACATAACATTACTGTGGATGAGAGTCTGGCCAATTACACATTTTTACAGGACTACTATCAAATTTCAAGTAATTGCTCAATTTTTGCATAACATGGACTATTAACATAGCTTATCATGTAGCATGCCAGTATTGAATTTCCATTTGAGGGGTTATTTAATAATGACATTGAAATAAAAATGAAATCTGTAGACCAGGAGCAATATCACTGCTTTTACATGCTCAGCAGTCTGTAATAGGCTATTAGATAAGAGATTGTAGTGTATTCCGGAAGAACAGGCCCATTGACAATGAATAAAGGGCATGATTTTATTCTTGCTTCACAAAGAATGATGTCAGTATCTTTCTTAAAAGAATTACAGTCTTCAGAAATCCAACATGGAAGCGGAATAAATGGAAACTGCATCAGCTTCTCTCAGGACCAAACAGGAATTACAATTAAAATATAGAGCAATCAACCCAAATACCCAACTGAAGACTAGCTGAAAAGACATGTTATTACAAAAGATTTACAGAAGAAGCTACATCAAGAGTGCTAGGAAGGCTGAGACATGAAAAGGCTGGCCCCACTCTCACAGGTGACAGCTGAGAATGGAGGGATATCTCAGGTGCAACAATTTCCCCTGAGAAGAGTGGGGTCTCAACCCAAGTCGGACTCCTCAGCTCATAGCACTAGAGACAGGGAGAGGTGTCCATATAACTTTTGGCTGTGAAAGTCGGTGGGATCCTGTCTGCTAGGAAGAGACAGGAGTCTGCTAAAGACACAGGCCCCTCTTAAATGGTCACACACCAGATCTTTTTCGTAGCCACTCACCCTGGGCTCCAACAGAGGGAGAGCAGATCAGACTAGAGTATGAGGACAGACTGGTATTTGTGGCTGGGAGAGAGAGCTGAAGTAACAGCTGTGAGGGTCCTTGTGCCAAGTCCCTCTTTCACACCGAGCACACTATCTTTCTTGGTTGTAGCACTCCCCTCCAGGTGGCATCATCCTGGGGGAAAGCAATAACCACACCCTTTGGACTCCCTGTCACACAGCCCTGCAGAGCTTGTACCCTGCTTAAGAGTCAGTTGCCTGGTTTGGGGGGTAGAGGACTGAGCAGACTCAGGACATCGGTGCGTGAGTTGTGTGGTTTTGAGGTGGGGCAATCCCCCCAACCCCACTTTTCCATGAACCAGACCTGAGCCTCCCCCTCACAGGAAATCTCTAGTCCCACTCTCCAGGCTCCCTGTAGCCCCACCACCCTGATTCCTGTGGCCCCACCCTGCAAAGTTTTGGGAAGAATCTGGGACAGACTGAGTTGTGTGGCTTTGAGGCGGGGGCCACTCGCCCCACCTTCCTCCAAAACTGACCTGTACCTCCCCGTGATGTGAGATCCACTAGCCCCATTCTCCTGACTCGCAGTGGACCCACCATACTGAGATTGAACTGGAAGAATTTGAGACAGATTGAATTCTGTGGCTCTAAGATGAGGGCCATTTCTCCCTCACACATATGACCCATGCAGTGCCTTCCCTTCACATGGCCAAATCTTGAACTGTTTCAGCCTGATAAACTCTGCTGGCCTCACTTATGACTCCCTGGGACCTCACCACAAATGTGGGCAAGTATCCAGCAGGTTGCAGCTAGATTTGGTATAGCCTAGAATATTTGTTGAGTGGCCTCAGACCTAGTACTGGCACCTAGTTTGAACCTATATCATTTTGGTGAACAACTCACGCTCCTACCTGGTGACTTAATGATAAACTACCTCAAGCAAATTAAATACCATCAGATGCTCTTTCAGTGACTAAGCCTGCAGGCTGAGGCAGTAAGAGGCAGTTCTTGGGGTTCCTTGGGACTTTAGCAGACCAGACCAGTGCTGGTAAAAACTGGCTTAGGTGCTCAGTTTGGTCCTTATCACACCCAACCAGGCCCAGCAGAGGGAGCCACAAACTATAGATCACTTTGTAGATCCGAACATGTTACCCAGGACCAGTCACAGGTATTGGTATTGGACTATACCAGAGTCCCAAGATGCCCCAGAACCAACACACCCAGTGGACAACTTCAGAAAACATTAGAACAGGATACAATTAGCTTCACAAGTTCCATATCTATAGGGAGTTCTCGGCAGGTACCAGACCCTGTTGAAGTAAATTCCACTTCATGTAGTCAGCACCTGCACAACAGCTCACATACCATGGACAGGGTTGATTCTCACAGTCATCCAGCCTAAGGATTGACCCCACACACAAATAGGCCAATAATAATTAAGACTCAATTATAACAGTAGGGCCCACATAACCCACACAAGAGACATTCCTAGAGTACCATCTCTAGTGATCAAGGAGTCTACACCACTGGGTCCCACGGGACACCTACTACATAAGGTTTCCCTACCAAGACTGTGAATCATAGCAGATCTATCTAATACATAGAAATAAACACAAAGAGGCAGCCAAAATGGAGAGACAAAGAAAATGCCCCAAATGAAAGAACAGGAGAAAACTCCAGAAAAGAGCTAAATGAAATGGAGGCAAGCAATTTATCAGATATAGTGTTAATAAACAGTGGTTATTAGGATGCTCAAGGAACTTGGAAACTATGAAAGCATGAAAAATACATAGAAACCATTTTTTAAAAGTCAGAAATGAAGAATACAATACCTAAAATGAAGAATTGCCTTGACAGAATAAAGAGTATTTTGAATTAAACTGAAAATCAAATCACCAATTTGGAAGACAAGTTATCATAAAATACCCAATAAAAGCAACAAAAAGAAAAAGAATTCTAAAAATGAGGATAATTTAAGGGATAGTTGTGACAACATGAAGTATAACAGCATCCACATCATAGGGATACCAGAAGGTGAAGAGAGAGAATAAGGGATTAGAATCCTATTTGAAGTAATGAAAAAAAAAAAATTATCTGACCTAGTGAAGGAAAAAGACACAAAGGTCCAGGAAGGACAGAGTCCCAAACAAGATGGACCAAAAGAGATCAACACCAAGACACATAATAATAAAATGATAAAACTTAAAGACAAAAAAAGAATCTTAAAAGCAGTAAGTTAAAGTTAGTTATTTCTAAATCAACAAACATGATTCACCACATAAACAAAGTGAAGGATAAAAGCCACACAAGTATGCCAATACATGCTGAAAAAGCACTTGATAAAATCTAGCACCCATTTATGATAAAAATTCTCAGCAAAATGGGAACAGAGGGAACAAACCTCAATGTAATAAAGGACATATATCACAAACTAACAGCCAACATCAGTGGTCAGCAAACTGCAGCTCACGAGCCACATGCGGCTCTTTGGCCCGTTGACCGTGGCTCTTCCACAAAATACCGACTTCTGCGCATGGGCCACAAACTTTCAATTGCACTGTACGTGTGCGCCCTCACGTGGTATTTTGTGGAAGAGCTACACTCAAGGGGCCAAAGAGCCACATGTGGCCAACTCATTCTCAATGGGTAAAAACTAAGAGTATTTATCTTAAGATTGGGAACAAGACAGAGTTGTCTATTTTCACCACATTATTCAACATAGTACAGAAATTCCTAGCCACAGCATTCAGACAAGAAATAGAAATAAAAGACATCCAAATTGGAGAGAAAGAAGTAAAACTGTTATTATTAGCAGATGACATGGTACTGTATATAAAGAACCCTAAAGATTCTTCCAAAATCTACTAGAATGGCCAAATTTATCAATAAAGCACAGAATACAAAATAAATACCCAGAAATCAGTTGCATTTTATACACCAATAATGAACTATCAGAAAATAAAACTAAGAAAATAATCCTATTTATAATTGCATTTAAAAAAACACCTTGAAATAAATTTAACCAAGAATGTAAAATACCTGCTAGGAAATTATAAGACACTTAGGAAAGAAATTGAAAGTGGATGCATATGTTGTGTTCATTATGTAGGAACAATTAACATCATTAAAATGTCCATACTTCCAAAAGCAATCTATTGACTCAATGCAATTCCTATCAAAATACCAATGACACATTTTACAAAACTAGAACAAATACTATAAAAAATTATATGGAACCACATATAACCGATACTAGCCACAGCAATCTTGAGAAAAAAGGACAAAGTTAGAGGAATCAAGCTACCTGACTTCAAACTATACCAAGTGGTCATAGTAATCTAAACAGTGCAGTACTGGTATAATAGCAGACATATTGATTTTGATCAATTGAAAAGAATAGAGAGCCCATAAATAAACTCACACCTTTATGATAAATTAAAATTGGACAAAGGAGGGAAGAACATACAATGGAGTAAAGAATGGTGTTCAATAAATGGTGTTGAAAAAAATTGCACAGATACTTACAAAAAAGGAAACTAGACCACATCTCCTTACACAAAACAAAAGAATAAACTCAAAATGGATTAAAGACTCAAATGTAAGACTCAAAACCATAGGAATCTTAGAGGAAAACATAGACAGGAAAATCTAAGACATTTCTCATAGCAATATTTTTTTCTGCTATATCTTCTTGGGCAAGGGAAACAAAAGAGAAAAAAAAAATGGTACTACATCAAACTAAAAAGTTTTTACACAGCAAAGGAAACCACCAAAAAATGAAAAGACAACCCATGAATGGTAGAACATATTTGCCAATGATACATATGATAAAGAGTTAATTACTAAAATTTATAAATAAACTTATACAATTCAACACCAAAAAAATGAAGACTCCAATTAAGAAATGGGCAAAGGGCTTGAGTAGACACTTTTCCAAAGAGGACATACAGATAGCCAAAGGACATGAAAAAATGTACAAAGTCACTAATCATCAGAGAAATGCAAATTAAAACCACAATGAGATGTCATCTCACCTCACACCTGTCAGATAGCTATCATCAATAAATCAAAAAACAAGTACTGGTGAGTATGAAGAAAAAAAGAATCTTCATACACTGTTGTTGGGAATGCTGATTGGTGTAGCTACTGTGGAAATCAGTATGAAATGGCCTCACAAACTTAAGAATGGAACTACGTTTTGACCCAGAAATTCCACTTCTGTGAATATATCTGAAGAAACCTGAAACACTGATTCAAATTATTATATTCATTTCAGCATTATTTACAATAGCCACAATTTGGAAATACCCCAAGTGCCCATCAGTAGATGAATGGATAAAAAATCTGTGGTACATTTACACAGTGGAATACTACTTGGTCATAAAAAAGAAGGATAGCTTACCTTTGGGACACCATAGATAGACCTGGAGAGTATTATGCTAAGTAAAATAAGCCAGTCAGGGAAAGACAAATACCATATGATTTCACTTATATGTGGAATCTAATGAACAAAATAAACTAACAAAGTAGAAACAGATTCACAGATACAGAGAACAGATTGACAGCAGTTAGATGGGAAGAGCATTGCAGGGCTGTATAAAAAGGATGTAGGATTAAGCAAACAACAAGAACAACTAAAACATATACACAGACAAGAGATGATGTATTATAGAATTGTACATCTGAAACCTATTCAATTTTATCAACCAATGTCACCCCAATAAATTCAATACAATTAAAAAATGAATTACAGTCTTCTAAAGCTTCCAGAATTATATTCTCTTGCAGCTGGCATTTAGGTCTGGTTCTGTACATAATCATAAGAAGGAAAGCCAAAAATATTTTAGAATATATAGAAAGATATCTAGGAACATCAATGTTCCAAAATGTTAAAAGCACTAAAAATTGCAAGTTATTATTAACATCTACATATGAAGAACAAGGAAGAAGAAAAATAATTTTAATAACATTTGTATGGTTTATATATATTTATAATTTAAAATTTTATTTTCCACTAATAAAAACAAATATGATAAAAATATTTTAAATTCTCAATCTTATATATGTACTTTCCCTCATTACTAAAGTATTTTATACTAGAACAATGTCTATATAACTATTGATACATTTTACTATTATGTAAATGCTCATAAATAAATACATTAACAATTCTCAAAGGAGTTGGTTATCTCTGACATCTCTATGATCAGACAAGCACTGAACGTCAATGCAGATAGAATCTTTTTCAATTCCAAGAGCCAGAGCTATCCGAACTCAATCCAAGCACACTCCAGCTCTGTGGCTGCTTCTGCCCTACAGAAACCCTGTATAAGAGGGGATTTGAAAAAGACACTTCACTTTTATAGGGTGTCCCAAAATTCACGCAAGATTTGAATTTTGCGTAAGCATTAACAACAACAACAACAAATAAAAGCCTAATTTTACTTGGTTTATTGAATCAGATTCTAATATCTGTTGCCCTTTGATTTCAATCCCTTCAATTTGATAAGCATTACCAAATACCAATTATGGCCCAGGATCAGGGACAATGAAGACCAAGGATTTGCGTATGTGCCAGCAAAGCCGTGGAGGCCATTTACCCAATCTGCTATTCCATACATAACCCTATACTGTATACTTTATGAATCAATAAAAAAATTTACAATTTTTAATTATAAACCTGTGTTTTTTATCAAAATTACTTCTTGCGTGAATTTTGGGACACCCTATATTTCAGAATCATAATGTAATCCTAAATTACCACACTGATACTCCAGTGACTTGTAAGGATTTAAAAGTGTCAAGAGTTCCCTGTTTATACTGAGCATTTAAATTTTTCTATCTGCAAAGAAAAAAAACCATTGAACGCACTTGAAAAATTTAACCAGAATTTGAAGTATTAAACAAAAAGAGAGAAAACAGTACTGAAACTCCATGCCCTTTATAAGTACAGAAATAATTCTGAGTTTGTTCCCACCACCCACTTTGATTTGCAAAAATCATTTGGAATCCTAAATATTGAACTTTACTACAGCTTAGTGATGTCTTTATGTTCTTACAAGGCAAAACTGCCTTTGATACCTTGAAGCAACTCAACGAGTATCAGCAGTCAATGCTTTCAAATGGATCTGAAGGACAAACATATATGTGAAAAGAAAAAAAGAACTATCTTTCTTATTTGAAGATAGGTCATTGGGATCATCAGAACCCAGTTGGCCAGCTGACAACTAAACCACATTAAAAAACAAAGAAAGGCATGTTTGAAGAAACTGTTTTAAAAATAAAATGTCTCTTTTTTAAGGTATTACACAGACCACAACATAAGAAACCTGATTGACCAAGAAGAGAGGATCTTTCTGAATTTTAAAAGGAAAATTAAGCCTGATGGTTTTCCCATCTAAATGTTATTTTAGCAGATAATGGAGCCAATGACCTTGTTTCTATGCAAAACTGGGAGTGAATGACTTTGTAATTTCAGTCAGCTCTATTAACAGCAACAACTGCAAAAAGTTAGAAAATATATTCAGCAAACTTCTTAAAGTTGACTGATTTTTCTTATACATAAACAGTATATTTGGTTAGGAAGTATTACATGTGTCCCAGTCGACCCCAAATTCTATTACTTATTCTGCCTTAGCCTGGTCGGGAATAGCGCAGCTGTCTGCGGGTCCGGGATAACAACGTCCCCCTAGGATCTTCAAGCCCAAAGGCAACCGAGCCAAGTCATAAACATCAACACACAGAGTCAGACGTTAGTCTGCCATCACACAGGGGTCTATTACCAGTTCCTATTGGATACTAGCACCAGCGGCCACCTGGCGATGCACACTCACAAGGACAAAGACGAAAACGGGAGTGGCTGTGGCTAGTTCAGAGCGAAGTTGAGTTCTCCTCCCTGGGGCAAGAGACACTGAGTGTCAAAAGTCCGGGGTTTTTATGTGGTCGAGTAAACAGGACGGTACTTATCGGTGGCTGCTGGCTGTGGTGTGCTGCACTGGCGCAATATGGGTCTAGGGTGCAAGTTCTGGGCGTTCACTCATTTGGGAAAGTACATTGGGGTTTGGGGGTCTCACACAGGGTTACAACTTAATATTGAAATATGTGGGTCACTACATGCTAATACAGTCATAACTATAACAACATGTATTATGGATGCAAGGACAGAGCAGAAGCAATTTTTTGTTTTGTTTTGTTTTTTTACGTTAGAAATTAAGATCTATTTGTTTTCTGCAGTGTTAGCCTAAAGCTGGTTGTACTAATGGTACTTAAATAAAGGATTTGTCTCACAGCATTGTTTGTATGAAAGAAAATAAATATTCATTTATTTTTTTCTTTACTATTTTTTTGGGGGGTGAGTATTCACATAAAAGGTATTATTATTGCAACCTATAAACTCACTGTGAAGGCTTTGGGTATAATCAACTTTGAAAATATATATTTATATATCACTCATCATATGATGTAACCCATGTGTCCATAATAGAATATTTCATTATTATCCAGAGAGGAGGGTGTTTTGTTTCTTTTTAATTTTATAATGAGGCAGTTGTTAGAAATGATAATTGGCAGAGACCTAATGCTCGGTGCTAATCCTAGGACGAGTACCAATTTGTTATTTGTTTTATTATAAGGGAGACTCTTTTTGCCTCTCTAGGTTTTAAGTTATTTATTTGTAAAAACAAATTTAGCAGGGTGTTTCATCTAAGAAGAAACCACATTAGGATTTTGTATTTGTTTATGGAACTAGTGGCCAATAACTAACTCCTGTGGGCCTCTGAGTTTAATTCAGTATTTATCCATGATGATGACTTACACATGCCACCTAATACTGAATGAAACTCATCTACTCTGAATAAACTTCCTAACCATTCCCCATTATGAACATTTTCCCTAGATGTAACTCTTATAGAAAACCATCACAAGGGGGTAGTTTACCACATTGCATTAAAACCCTATTCACATGTAGTCCTATCCCTTGAACCTGAGCTTGACAAAAATAGTGCAATTAGATAAGAAAAATAAACAGTGTTCACGCATTTTTATGTTTCCGCATTTGCATTATTGTAGCAACCAAGAAAGGAGATTGTTTTTAAGTGTCACATAAATTGATTCCAATCTCTGCTTACCAAAAGTATATCTCCTTAGTTGCATCACCATCAGCCAATGAGAATAAAAAAGATATTTGCAATATGATTATACTTTTAAGAGGGAACTTAGCTTTAAAATAGGACATGTTCTTTCTGTAAAGAATGGCATCCAAAGCCACCTCTATTCCTTCAGAAGTAAAACTTCTTTACAAAAGGTATTAAATAAGCAAAACTTCAGTAGACTAGTGAACAGTAAATTATAAATCTTTCTGGAATTATTTCATAAAGACTTTAGTTTATATATATTTATCTTAATTTGACTGCATTTGTCCTCTGTATCCTGAATTTTTCTCCTCATATCCAACACTGTCACATGGTTTGTCTATTGACCATGACTATTTTGTGAAGGCGTTTGAAGAGTTGATTTTCTAAGTTCCCACCACAAATTTGTGTCTGAGATATATCGGTCTATCAATTCTAAGGCTTACTTATATCCTCATTAAGAAGAGTTTCAGTTGTCAGAGGGAAGGCAGGGAGAGGGAACTCAGTGAAAGATAGTGAAGGGATTAGCCAAAGAACATTTATGCATGACACATAGATGTATACAACAGTATAGAGGTGGCCTGAGGGAAGGGAGGGCTACTCTGTAATTGAATATGCTTAAGTACATCTTCTTAAATTTCCAAGCTCAAGCCTTGGCCGAGTAGCTCAATTGGTTAGAATGTCATCCTCAGACACCAAAGTTGTAAGTTTGGTCCCCGGTGAGGGCACATACAAGAATCTCTCTATATAAAAGGATAATATGCTAAGTGTCCGACTGTCTGGGTAATGACATCACGTAGCAATGCTTGGCTTCCTCTCCCTAGCAACGATTAGCCTCCTTGCAGTTTCTTCACCCCAGGAACATGACTTGCTTTATAGCCAGGTGCAAACATTTCACACTGTAACCAAATGTCTGTGAAGCATTTCTCTTCAATTACCTGAAAGAGAAGTTGGGGTACTTCACTGGGCTAGAAGAAGTTTAGCTAAATCAGAAAGCAGATCTAATCAAGCAAGTTTATTCTATATATAAAAGGCTATGTTGACTCACACATGTGCGATACATATAAAGCTCTCACTGGTGCCAATCACATGCTTGTGTTTCCATTGGTCATTGTCAATCGTGAATTTGGTTGGCACTTCTATTATAGAGAAAGGGCGAATAGCGATATTAAAATATCTCTTCTAATTAATTTCCTTTCAATGTGCATGAATTCATGCACTGGGCTACTAGTCAAACAATAAATGTATGAGTAAGTGAAACAACAAATCAATATTTCTTTCTCCTTCTCTCTTTAAAATTAATCAATAAAAATAAATAAATACATAAATTAAATAAAATTTACAAGCTCAGAACCTGACAGACTACTTTTTACCAGGATTTCTCTAGACCACAAAATTCCCAGCTTATATATATTCAAATATTATAAATAACTTTGTTAAAGTGGTTGACCAGAAGTAAATTAATTAAAAACATGCTAGGCAACAATAATCCCATATTGATCCCAAGTTAATCTGGTCTCTTTACATTCAAAATAAATGAAATGACTCAATTCGCTTAAGTAAAAAATAAAAGTAATTAAAATATGTATGAATATCCTGACAAAGGTCTGGTTTGGCAAACACCCTCACAGCTAAGGATTCTCTTTATACTGCTAGGAAATTCACAGGAGTGTAACCTCTCTCAAGAGTACATCCCATCTGCAAAGTATTTTTGAATATTAATATTCCTAAAATTATTCACAGAGCATTTCTATTTTTAAAATGTCTGGACTAAGAAGGTAATCAGATATTAGGCAAATCATTATGTACACATTTATATCATCAGTATGATCATGCTTTATGACACTTAGTTTCAGAAATCCACTTACCTCTGCATCAATTTCACTTAGATATCTTAACAGGTTTCTCAAATTCATTACATTCAAAACTTGACTTTTGATATTTTCACTACAAATTTCTTCTTTAACATTTTAATCTTACCATTTGGCCCTTCATGTTTTCACTTTCTCAAGATAGTAAACTGGAAACATTCCTTTCACCTCTTACATCCTCATTCCCCACATCTGACCCAAGTATCATTGCTTTTGTCCCCAAAATATAGATTGGCGCTATTTCTTTCCATCTCCACTGCCACTACCCTAGTGTGTGCCACCTTCATATTTCACCTGTTTTACTAAGAGCTTCCCTACTAGTCGCCTGACTTCTACTCTAGTCCTCCTCAAAGTTATTTTCAATTTACAAGCCTGAGTAATCTTTCACAGTTTAGAGACCACCCTCTACTTAAGTATCTCCCTGGTATCCTTTTTTGCATTTGACAGAATATGCAAAATCCTTTTTTAAAAAGTGTTTAGGGGACAGAGGTGGACTTATAAAGTTCTGCACAAATTGATATATGCTGGCCTTCCAATCATATTTGACTTCAGTCCCCACTACCACCTCTCAGAGCATTCCAGCCACAGTACTCTTCTTTTGATTACTGAAAAGTTATTTCCTTCCTCAAGGCCTTTGTATTTGCTGTTTTATCTTCTTTAGGATCCCTTCCCTTCTTGCTTCTGTTGTTATTGTTTTTTCTTTTAAAATACTTTCATTTATATACACTTATCTGTTAAATTATTAAAGTTTAAATTGTATACAATTAAAGATATTTTAAAGTGATATATTTTTATTTCAGATTCACTATTTATAGGCTACATTGAAGGATAATTAAGATACCATGAACATCACGTATTTAAATTTAACATCACAAAGAGTGTTGACATGTGTTCACTCATGAAACCATCAGCTCAACATAATGCACACATCCATTACTTCCAAAAATCTCCCTGTACCCCTCTATAATCCCTTTCTCTTATCATCCTCATCTGCTCTCTCTTATATAGATTAGTTTGCATTGTTTAGAGTTTTATATGCATGGAATTTTACAGTGTGTACATTTGTAAAGAGATGTCTGGCTTCTCTCCCTCAGCATAACTATTAAACTACTGTTGTTACATGTAACAAAAGTTAATTAATTTTGTTTCTGCATGACAGCCCATTGTATGGATACACCAAAATTTGTTCATCCATTTACATGCTGATAGAAATATGATTATTTCCAGTTTGGGACTATTAAAAATAGAGTTGCTATTACTGTCTACAAGTTTTCCCCCTCCAACATTATTGAGGTATAATTGGTATAAAAAAAACTGCACAAAATTAATGTACACAAATTGGTGATTTTGGACACATATACACTTGTGTTATTGTCACCACTATCAATGTAATAAACACATCTGACTTCAAAATGTTCTTTGTGCCATTTTGCTATTTTTTTGGTGCTTTTTGTGTGTGGTAAGAAGACAACATGAGATCTATATTTTCAACAAAATTTAAAGTGAGTAATCCCTTATCGTTAACTATACATACAGGTACTATGTTGAACAGCAGAGCTCTACAACCTACTAGTACTTGACTGCATAACTATACCTTCATATCCATTGAGCAACCACTATTCCCCATATCTTCCTGGTAAACTACCATTTTGTTGTCTACTTCTATACATTTGGCTATTTTAGGTGCCTTATACAAGATCCAGAGACAGAAAAGCATCGATCAAACCATCAAACCTCATAGGGAAGGTTGGGAAGAGTGGGGGTAAGAGGGAGAGATCAACCAAAGGACTTGTATGCATGCATAAAGCCTAACCAATGGACACAGACAACAGGGGGATGAGGGCATGAGTGAGGGTGATAGGGGTAATGTGGAGATAAGGACACATATATGATACCTTAATCAATAAAGAAATTAAAAAAAGAGTAATCATGCAGTATTTGCCCTACTGTGACTGACTTATTTTGCTTAACTTCTGCCTTCTGAGACTTCAATGTCTTACACGTTGTCACAAATGGTAGTCTTCCTGCCTAAAATGTAGAAACTGAATACAATCATGAAGAAATATAATAAAACCAAAATGGGGGTTGCAATCTATACGATAACTGTCCTGTACATTTTACTAATGTCAGAGCCATCAAAGACAAAGGCAGACTAAATATCTGACCAAGGTTAAAGGGTTAAGGATTAGGGAGATGTGTGAACTTGGATAAAATCTTAGAGCTGAATTTCTTCCTTGGCTATAAATGAGATTATTGGGACAATGGCAAATTTGAATATAAACTATATATTAAATAATAGTCTTATAGCAATATTGGTGTTTAAATTTTTATAATTGTACTGTAGTTGTGTAATTCAATGTTCTAGAGAACATATGCACACACACACAGAAAAGCAACATTAAGACAAATATGGTTCAATATATACAATTGGGAAATCTGGGTGAATAACCAGAGTGCTTTGCAATATTTATTTTATGACTTTTCTATAGGTCTGAAATTATTTCAATATATGAAGTTATAGAAAAAAAATGTTCTGATGCCAAAGAATAGTGAATTTCACTATTTTTAGTGAAAAAGCAAGGTTTAAAACTATATATAAAGTATCAGTACATATGTGATTAAAATACTAGAAAGAAAAAATATTAATAATATTTAGCTCTAAAAATTGGGATTGTGTGTGATTATAACTTTTATTCTCTATACATTTCCATATTATTCAAACACTGCAATAAATATGCAGTATTCTTATCATAAGAAAAAATGTTAAATATATTTTATAAGTAATTACATAAGATAAGGCCAAATAGCTATCTCTTATCTCTTGAAAGTTAACATGTATTGCATTCTTTTTTTTTTCTATTTCCTCTGATAATTAACATATACTTGAGCTCCATTGAAGACTGCTTTAACTCTTAAAATAACTAGCTTTTAGGACTATAGTCATAGTCAGTGGTATAGCCTTCAATTCCTTATAGTAACTGTAATTTTCTGAAAGCAAGAATGGCTAATAATTAAGAAGAGGGGACGATGGGTGATATGGACTTGGGTTCAAACCTACTTACTAGCTGTGTAATCCAAGGGTCAAAACTCCTTACTAAATGTTTGATCCAAGACATATTATCTCATTTTTCAGTTTCTTTATTTTTCAAATAAGAAAAAACGAATGTTTCATAGGGTTTGTTATGGACTAAATTATCTCCTTCCTGATTCATATGTTTAAATTCTAATTCTTGTTACCTCAAAATGTGACCATATTTGGAGATAGGGTCCTTACAGAGGTAACTATGTTACAATGAGATCATTAGGGTGGGCCCCAATCCAATGTAACTTATAAGAAGAGGAAATTGGAACATAGACATGAATAGAGCTTACAAGGGTGGGCAAACTTTTTGACTCGAGGGCCACAGTGGGTTCTTAAACTGGAGCAGAGGGCCAGAACAAAAGCATGGATGGAGTGTTTGTGTGAACTAATAAAAATTCAAAGTAAACATCATTACATAAAAGGGTATGGTCTTTTATTTCAATAGTTTTATTCATTTCAAACGGGCTGGATCCGGCCCACGGGCTGTAGTTTACCCACGGCTGGCTTATGCAATGTGAAGAAACTCAGGGAGAAGACAAGTCACAGAGAAGGCGTCCTGAGAAAGACTTCCCTCACAGCTCTCAGAAGGAACCAATCTTGCTGATAGCTTAATCTCATTCTTCTAGCCTCCAGAACTGTGAGAAAAGAAATTCTGTTGTTTATACCGCCCAGTTTGTGGTACTTTTCTATGGCAGTGCTATCAGACTAATAATGCAAGATTATAGGGAGCATTCGATGATACCAAATGAGTTGGTTTGATCCAGACCATGAGCCACATACCCAATAACTGGGTCCCTTGGTTCTTCTAGTTAACTCTTGACCTTATAACCATGTCTACCATGAGCTTGTTCTTTAGACTGCCTAGTGTGGTACAGCATTTCCAAGTCTGAAAAACTACTTCTTCCTTGCCAGGGATGATGGTCCTAGACCTAAAAGCCAGACAAGTGATTAGCTCTGGCTTCTCCTGATATCCAAGGCATCCTGCATCTCTTGGCTGTGCTCTGCTATCCGTCAGAAAGCATCTGCCACTTCAGTATGTGGTCCTTCTGTTACTGGATGGCATCTTTAGTAATCTCCTACTCTGTGTTGTACCTTTTATATTAGTGGGTCTTCTGTAGATGCTTTTGTCCCATCACCTCCACCTGGCTCATGTTCTAACACTAGCCACTCTCCATATCACACCATCTTCTTTTTCCCTGATTGGGTATGTCCATGCTTTGTCACTGATTCAGGTGTCAGGTCTATGGTGTTCTTAGCTTCCAAGAGTCTTGATCTTGGAAGTGAAAGAAAAATACACTAGTACACTAGAATTGTAGCTTCTCCCTACCCTGCCACCATGACTACGTGAAATGTACAGAAACCAGATACTGTAACATGTCATTTACATACCAGTAAGAAGAAAGGAATATTCGGTTATGCCATGGTAATAAACACTTCCAAGTCTCAGTGGTTTAAAACAAACAGAAAAAGAAAGATATTGGGAAGGGGGGAGGGGTTGGTGAGGAAGAATCTGCTTACTGTAGTCATTCTGGACCTGAGTTTCTCAGAGAAGCCATTAACCCCTGTGACGGGAAAGATCATATTTTTTCATGCCTCACACAGATCATTATTTAGCTAAGATGTGACATACATACATTTGCCCACAACTCATTGACCAGAATTAGTTACTTGAGCCCACATAACCCCAAAGAGGTCCCCAAAAGGCAGATTACCAAATGATTTGAATGGGGAGAACTGCAAATTTTTGGCAATATCTCTAATAATTCAGTGGTCAAGCTGTGAGTTATTAGCACCAAGCCCTGCTGGTGCAAAAGTCAGGAAGCACAGGATAAAGATACAAGGAAGAAAATAAATGTTGAATAATCAGAAAATGAAATATAGCAGTGCACTGCTGAAGTGGTGCGAGAGACAGGAAATAAGAGTTATAGAGATGTGAAGCATCTTTACTGACAGAAAAAAAGTGACACCAAAGATTAACAGTAGCCACTTGAAGAAGTGAAAGTACAGCAATCTGAAGGAAGCAACAGGCCAATTCCTCTATGCTTCAATAGTCTTCCAAGTTAGCATTTGTTTATACCTTGCTAACTTGTATTCCTAACAACTGAAGTTTACAGGAAGATCATATATTAAGAAAATGCTAAATTATATTCATTTCACTCTGTTAATAAGACAAGTTAACATTCAATGTCAAATCTGAAGAATTGATGTAATAGGCTTACAAGGCAGCAATGGTTGATGGAATAGAATGGGAGTGATCTCTGGAATATAGATGAGCTTTTCTTTCACATCAGTGAAGTGTGAAGAGACATATGAACTCAGGATATTGTATGTAAAGTGATTTTTGCTTGAGAGATGGTTTAGAATTCAAGAGTTTCTGCTTCCACTTACCAGTTTTAATGCCTCACAAATTTTAAAATCACATTAAAACATCCTGACAGGGAAATCTTCAGGGGCCAAAACTTGCACACATGTCTATAGTACATCTGAGAGTTTGCTTTAGGAAAGTATTCTATTTGGGAGCTTCATTACATTCCAGTCAGGTAACTTTTTAGCTTCTGAGTTGAAATAGTCTTCAATAGCTTGATGGACTTCATGAACATCATATAAGAAAGCTTCAGCTTCAGGTTTACATAAACTTGAAAAATAGATGATGATTTATTATGGGAATCTTTTCTAAAGATTTTAAATTAAATTGGAAGACTAACTTGATGATGACAAAAGAAATTGGAAACACATACACATATACACACATATATGCACACAGAAATATTGTTATATATACATATATAAAATTTTAGTCTCATAAATATCTTACATAGTAAAAAGTTTATAAAGTAATTAAAATTTAAAAATTACTTCTTAATTAAAATTAAAGTAAAATTATAATGAAGACCAAGTAATGTGAATGAGATTCCCTGACCCAATTCCAACAAGGTTGGGGGGAGAGAGAGTTTCCTCACACTAACAAACAATTCTCAGGCACCAGGAGGGTATCCAAGGACTCAACTCCATTCTAACTCTATCTTCTTGGGGATAGCAGTCAGATTCCATAGGTTAAGGGTTCAATTGCCCCCCTTACCTTCCCCCCACACACACACACACTTCAGATACCAGTTACAAACACAGGTTGTTAATATGCTTATGAGCTGATGATCTATAAATTTGAGGTTCCCACCACCCTGTCATTGAGTTCAACTAATTTGTTAGAACAGCTCCAAGAACTCAGGAAAAGCACTTTACTTGCTAAATTATTAATTTATTATAAAAGATAAAGAATATGAATCAACAGCCAGATGAATAGATACATAGGGCAAGGTCTTGAACCAAGATCTGTCCTGAGAGAGCTTGAAGGCTGGCATGGTGGCACACGGAAGTTCTGATTCCACAATGTGGAAGCCTTTCAAAAAGGGACCAAACAGCAATCCTCCTTGGTTTTCATTGGAGCATCATCAAAAAATCATGACTGACTAAGCCACTGGCCATTGGCAATTGAATTCTATCTCCAGCCCCTCTCCCCACCCAGGTGGTAGGGTCTGGTATGGGGTGGTGGTGGGATGGTGTAGGTGACTGAAAGTTCCAAACCTCTAATCACCTGGTTGGTTCACTTGACTACCACCATGCTACCTTCATTAACATAACAACAGGCACATTAACTACTCTCTATGCTTAGGAAATTCTAAGGTTTGAGGGAGCTGTGAGCCAGGAACTGTGAATGAAGATCAAATATCTTATAAATTACAATATTGGGTAATGAAACAAGTAAAAGTTGTGTGTTGGTACATTTAAATGTAATACATTTTAAACATATTGATTTAAAGTTCAGTAACATTAAAAAAATAAGTATTTGCCAAGAATTTCTGTCAGATGTTAAGTACCTAATCCTGATGATTTATGGTGTTTAACAAATAAGACACATCAGAAATGTCAGCATGTTAGTGTACAACAAAATCATTATTTCAATTTTGCAAGTGTAATTTTGAGAACTTTCCAAGAATCTGAAAGCCATGTGTTAAAGCTTTGTAATTTCTCTATAATTTGACCAATTCACTAAGTAGAGTAGCTTGAGAAATAGCCATTGAATGATGAATTATATTGGTGCAGCTCCTTAAGAAAAGTTATGGTACCTGAGCCATAATTTATCTGAGTGAACCCTGCATTATAAATCCTCTCTCTGTGGTGAACATTTGTTTAATACAATGTTTAAGAGAGAAGTGGAGGACAATAAAACATCCCACAACCCTGAAACTCTGATGCCTTTCTTGCTATTTGGACTTTTTTCTATACATTATCCTGGTACCTCATATTCCCAGCACGTTTGCACTGCCTTATGGGCTTAAGTAATATTGTCTCTCTAGAATACCTCTTCTCCATTTCTTCAATCAATGAAGTCTCTCCTTTACAGCTCATATAAAATTCTATTTACTGTTCTTGTTTTCCACTATGAGCTCCAACAATCTTTATATTATGAAGAGCTTTTATCAAGGTCACTGATGAATCCAGGTTGAAATGTAAAGTAAAGAGGACATAAAACATCCATGCATGTGAGGAAAATCTATGTTGGATATGCAGTTCTTAGCATAATGTCTAATATAATATGTATGCTCTCTACTCAATAAATATTTATTAAACAAAATAACTCTATTTCCTTTATACAAGCAAAATGCAAATTTATTGAGGACATTCTATCAAAACTACATTTTTTAAACCCTCTCCCAAGGATATGTATCTTCATTGATGAGAGAGAGAGAGAGAGAGAGAGAGAGATGCCTTGACTGGGGATTGAACCCACAATCTAGGTATGTGCCCTGACAGGGAATCGAACCTGCAAACAGTACTAGATGATGCTCCAATCAACTTTGCCACCCAGTCAGGGCTCAAAACTAAATTTAAGAGGGTTCCTTCTTTTTCAGAAGTAATAGCTCCTTCTGGCAAATTTATCATTATGTGAACACCAAATTGTAGAAAGATAGTACATATACATTTAGAACATTGTGATTAGTAAATTAGTTATTGAGCATTTTCTATGTATTGGTGATTTGCTTAAAATGTCTTATTCTTGATTCTTGATTACAAATAAGCTAATCAATTATCTCCTCAATTAGACTGGAATGTGTCAAGGTGAGGACTTCATCTTCTCTCCCATTGAATGTCCAATTCTATCCATATATGGTTATTGATGAAAATGTAAAAGGCAAAGAAGTTGACACAAAGTGACTGTGTAATTACCCAGGACTTAATGAACTTAGAAAATTTGATTAATTACATTAATATCAAAAGACAATTTATTTTGTCAGTTCCTTGGGGATATTTTCATTTCCTACTTCAAACTTGGAGGTTAGTTAGTAGAACAAAGAAATCAAAATATTTGGGCAAGGCCTTACCTAAACCAGTTTTACCTCATTGGTTTTCCAAAGGCAACTTCTGAAGACTAGCCTACTGGAAATCAGACTATTTTCAAGCTATTATCCACGAAGGATTCCATAGTTAAGCACTTTGGCCATAAGTTATTGCCAAACATCATTCTACTATAACACTCTTACTGACTGCATTCAGTCTTCACCAGGCAACAATAACCTTATTTGACTCTAATTATATCATATACATCCAAAAGTTCAATCATGGATATTTACTTGTTAATAACCTTGGATCATAACCAAATCAATTTCACTTAGCAATGTTTAATATGAGGAATGCCTTCATTCTAATCATTGCTGAGTAAATATCTGATAGTGGTTTAAATTTAAACTGTTAATGCAACAGCTGGTTATAGAGAATATCTGGTTCAAAGCTCTCATTTTCAAATGAACAGAGGCTTGGAGAAGTTGAGCTCACGCAGTACATTTATAGGCCTGTGATAGAACTAAGAATCGAAGGTAGGTCTCCCAAACTCTTTCAGTGCTGCAAGTATCATAGTCTCCCTTACCTGCCTTTTGCTTTCCATGGTTTCAGTTACCGGTGTTCAATGCTAGTCCAAAATGTTAAATAGAAAATCCCAGAAATAACTAGTTCATACATTTTAAATTGCATGTTGTTTTGAGTAGTGTGATGAAATCTCAGACCACTTCACTCCCCCCTGACCGGAAGGCGAATTATCCCTTTGTCCAGAGTATCCATGTTGTACATGCTACCTATCTGCTGGTCACTTAATAGCCATCTCAGTTATTAGATCGACTACCATGGCATTATTGTGCTTGTATTCAAGAAGCGCTTACTTTATTTAATAATGGCTCCAATGCACAAGGTTTGTGGTACTAGCAATTTGGATATGCCAAAGAGAAACAATAAAATTATTCCTTTAAGTGAATGTGTGAGTACAGTACAAGATATTTTGACAGATATCACATTTGTTTATTATTTTTATTACAGTATATTGTTATAATTGTTTCCTTTTATTATTAGTTATTGTGGTTAGTCTCTTACTGTGCCTAATATACAAATTAAAGCATAATATATATAGGTTTGGTACTATCTGAAGTTTTAGGCATCCAATGAGGGTCTTGGAACACATCCCCAGGGATTGGTAGAAACTACAGTACTGATTTTTTAAAAACAAATTTTGGTCACACCATACTTTCTAGCAACAAAGTTTAAAATAAGTTATCAAATTAAATGGCAAAAGTATGATCATTTAAAGAAGAAAACTGTGAACAGAATATTTTAATTTCTTACATGTACTTTTTTCAGCTATACTAAAAAAAACAAATGCAGACATATTAAGTGAACAATGAAATAGAATACTTTTTGCTTTCATGATGTTTAGTGTTTCATGATTTTGATATTACTGTTTCAAAAAAGAATGTAAAGTGAGATTATGTTTAAACTGACAGTTATTAAAATATGTAAATAATTTTCTATTACAACATTTATAGAAAAGGCTGATCTCTAAATGTTGATAATAAAGATTTAATTGTCCTTATAACTAAATTTCTGAACCATGTATTTCTTTCCAATTTCATAATTGTACTAATATAAATTTTTGTATGTTGTATTTCAGAGGTGTATCTTAAGATCATTGTTTCATGTATGTTCAAGATATGCAAGCAAAATTCAATATAATGAAGAGATTCATATAGCAAGATGCATTAACCAAACAAGTCTCATGTGGCTAAAGACAGGGTAAATTGAGTTGGAAATTATGATTTTCCATTTCATTTATAAACATTTATCAATGTTAACATGTTTTGTAAGCTTCAGCAGTCTCAATAGTTTATAGCAGTCATTGCAAAAGAGTCATTTCTTTTCCTAATTGGCAAGTATCACAGACCCAAGATAGTTCTTTTCCTTCTGAAACTTTTATTTTTAAGGAATAAATATGCATGTGTTTCTTTAATGATGTACACAAACAATTTAAAATAAAATTTTAAATTGACAAGGAATAAGGCAAGTTATGGGAGTTATACAGAAAGATTGAACAGAAAATAGGCCCTATCATGGGTTAACCTAAATGCAGCTCAGGCTCTAAAACAAACGTCGTTGTTATGAGCAGTATGAACTTGAGCAGATACTCAACTTCTGCAATATAATATAACGCAAGCGTTAATAGTTAAGTGGGCGTTTTCTAGTAGTCAATATATCCACCATACTTGTTTTTGATTTCTGCTCAAGATGGAAGTTTTCTCTTTCCATGCCTGATATAAACTGAAGAAAGTAAGATTGCCCACCATGGAAAAAAGTTTGCTAATGTGTTGCGGAAACAACCATATTGGGTAATGACACACAATAGAAATACTTCATCAGGAGATTACTCAGGATAGAGTACCAATAATTAATAAATTTTAGCTAGAAAATAATTTCTTATTATGGCAACAACAACAAAAAAAAACAACAGATAATTTTCACCTTCTGTAAAAATTGTACAGTTATGCCCTAGCTGGTTTGGTTCGGTGTATAAAGCATTGGTCTGTGGACTGAAGGGTCCCTGGTTTGATTCCGGTTAAGGGCACATGCCTAGGTTGCAGCTGATCAATGATTCTCTCACATCATTGATGTTTCTTTCTCTCTTCCCCTCCCTTCCTCTTGAAATCAATAAAAATATTTAAAAAGATTGTACAGTTACATACGTCTATTAAGATCTAGCAAGTGTAGTATAGTAGTTGCCAACTATAAGCCTAGACCACTAATCATTTAAATTATCATACTCAGTCCCTATTTATAAGAATATTTTGAAAGTATTATTGTGCTCTTTATTGAAATTAAAAAACTTAGTCATAGAGAGTATAAATCATTTACTTCAAGCCTTGAAGGTTTGACTGTAATTGTTGAGGCTCAAATCCAGAGAACCTTATGCCAATGCCAATCAACCTCTTAATCTCTAAAATATATTGGCATGTGAAATTTTCAAAGATTAAACAGAAATTCATATCTATAAAATGGTGAAAATTACTGACTGAGAGGAAAAACTTTATAGAGTTGGAGAAACCTGAGCTTGAGTTCTACTTCTGTCACTTGCTAAGGTAACGAGCAGATTAATTAATTATTGGCCTCAGTCTCTTCATGTATTGATTAACTCCTGGTTATCAATATTTAATCTCAAGGCACTCTAGGAAATATGAATGATCATCTTTAGTCTCAGTAAAGCATATAGATACAAATGTTGAAACTGCAAAAAAAATAATTTGAAAGCCATATAGCTGAATTTATATTTGACAAGGAATAAGGCAAACCAGTCTAAGGACTAGATTTTTATATTTTTCTCCTCCTTGCACTTATATTTTATATTTAAACTAGAGGCCTGGTGAATGGATTCGTGCACTGGTGGGGTCCCTCAGCTTGGCCTGCACCCTCTCACAATCCAGGACCCCTCAGAGGATGTTGGAGGCCAGGTAGACAAAATTGGCCCAATCCCTGCAGGCCAGGCCAAGGGACCCCACTGGTGCACAAACCCGTGCACTGGGCCTCTAGTATGCATGTAAGATCTTTGCCTAATCTCTTTCCACACTCCCCTTTCCCCACTTGCCTCTGAGATTCATCAGTCTTTTCCATGTTTCCATGCCTGTGCATTGAGCATCTGTCCCCTGGTGGTCAGTGCACAACATAGCTACTGATTGAAAGGTCGAACGGTTCTTAGGCTTTTGTATATATAGATGATTTTGTATAACTTTTTATAGAAAAGTTTATTTTCAACTCTGAGTTATTAGTTGCCTCCTCATAATCTTCTCTGTTCTATTATGTTGTTCTTAATTTCTTAATTGAATGCAACAAAATAAAATGATAATTACTAGAAGAATGAAAGTGCTAAGTATCCATAAAACAATCTCTTCTTACTATCTATCTTATAATGGAAGTGGGAAAATTTTTCATATATAACCTGAATATAAACCAATGGATATAGGTTTATTATAGCACCATTAGCTAACTAAATATATAATTTTACCTTTCATTTATTATACTTTATTTTTGTTTAGTCTCATCTATGTATTCACAGAACAGATAAATAAATGTGTACATTTATTAAAAATCTAAAAAGAATTTCAAGTCAACTTTGGTGATCTGAAAAGTTTGGTATTATTTGAATATCTTATTTTTATTGTTGTTGTTAAACTACAAAGCTTTCAAAAATAAATTAAATGTCTCTCACCTAAATGAATATTCTGATTTGATTTTATAAACACAACAATTTCTTAAATTGTAACTCTGTAGGACACACAGCAAGATGCACAATCTACTAAATGATTTTTGGAAGACTAAATGTATTATAACATTATTAAAGTAAAATTGTATTTTCCCAGAATAGTAAATTTTCTACTATGACTTTAGTTAGTTTGCCATTGAATTCTGCCAATTTTCTTATAGTAAATTAAGAAAATGTATGTCTTCCAAATTTATTCTAAACTTTTTTATGTATCTGTATACCAAACACACATGTGTTTGCACATATTTTATAGATACACTTATACATATATATTTTCTGGAGAAAAAGATTATATTTCCAAATATATATAGTTGAAAATAGCATGGTAACAATGTACAGAAATCTGTAACTAAGGTTTGAACAGCTGTTCCCTGGTTGCTTAAGGTAAATAATGCTTGTATTAGTATCTGAAAGGTCAGACAGGGCAAAGGAGGAATGCTCTAATAGTGATTGTTACAATTTTAACAAAAGGGCAGTTTCAGATTTTTACAAGACAGATTTGTAATGTTATCATCTCTAATGACATGCTTAAGCTAGAGTAGTTTTTCTTCTGTTCAAAATACTTTTACCTTTACCAAAAAAAAAAAAAAAAAAAAAAGTCAAAACAGAAAAGATAAAATTGGGGTTAAAAACAAGAACACAGCCCTGTGAGAGAGACATTACGAGAGCATGTGTTCAGTGGTCTGGATTTAGCCAATGACTCACTGTGGAGAAAGGTTGACCTATTCAATTTTTAAATTGGTACTTTTTGAATAAGCTGATCCAGGGTAAAGTAGACTAATGGCACACATTAATTGCAGAGTTTTTATTTAAGTATTTTTCTCTATGACTTACCCAGTTATTGAAAAAAAGCAGCAAATACATAGAAATTGTACCTATCCACCCTTCTTTATTCATAACTTCTCTAATTTTTTCCAGCTCTGTTTAGTTGGCAGCAACTGGCCACATGATGGTAAGTAACACTTGGTTCATCAGCTTGGTTTCCTCAGTGATTTGTGGTGTGTAAGTCGCCAAGGATACTGTTTTCCCATGGTCATTTTTTGGAATGGCAGCCACATAGCTTGTCTGTATTAACTACTACAAAGGATATCTTCTAGGACCACCTACGTGGCATTTCAGTTGTTTTAGTGACTAGATTCAGATTTTTTTTTCCCTGTTACAGAGCACATGATTTCTTTACCATCTCAGACCAGGGTACATCACAGCCTAGGCGACAGACGACCTATTGGCATTTTTAAAGCAACTAAAGTGCATCTGTGCTTTACATCAACTATTTCGTAAGATTTAATTCTGTTTTATTTTCTCAGTAGTCCTACAAAATAGATATTAATAGTAGTAGTAGTTATTATTAATATTATTATTATCAGTACTGTTTGAAAGCTATAAAAATTGAGAGTAGAAGGAGGAGGAAAAATGGCGGAGGTATAAACGGACGTGTCCTGCGCTTTTCCTGGAGCAGATAAAGCTAGGAAAGACCGAGAACCCCCAGGAGAAAA